>NC_056733.1:1541309079-1541391579 GCF_019279795.1 Protopterus annectens
TCATTGACATTTTCAAAATATGCACAGGCCTGACAGTCAGTTGGACAGGGTAACAGCCGGCAGATATGAGCTGATTAACTGGACGTTCATGACAATTCTGTACACTTGTGGGGTATGATTCTGCATACAGCTTACTACCACTCCCAGAGTTCAAACCATGGCTGTGTCTGCTAAAAATAAAACAGTATTCATCACAGTTGAGTGTGATATATAGATATCGCTGTGTATCTCTTCTCTGATTTATGTCTATAAGTCTCCTGGGGTTTTACTATCTGATCTTGTAATTACAGCACTCATATACAAGACATCCTAGACAGTTTTATTATGTAGCACAGTGTGGGTGACAGTGATGAGTAATACCTTATTATTCAGAGCAAATGCAACACTAACAATGCCATACAATACCAGAGTAAACAGTATCAGTACAGGATATCATTCTTTTATTTCTAGGCACTGTTTTTATATCTGACAGACTTAAGAGAGCAATGTTTGTTAGTACTACCTGAATGTTGACACACATATTACCAGATTCCACATTACTATTATGCACATACATCTCACTCTGTTACTCCACACACTCTGGTCACAGTTTCACAACATGGGGGTGGAGATGGGACATACTTGGCTTATTACTCTCATAACATTTTGGGGAGTTGCTAGAGTGACAGGTTTGTTCTTATGGATGTCTGACAATCAGTTGTATTTCTTATTTGCTGCCTAAACGTCTGGGATCATCCCACTGACAGGCAGCGGGTATGGACCAATTAACTGGACATTCTGGATATATCTGTACAGTTGTGGGGTATGATTCTGCATATAGCCTACTACCTCTCCCAGGATTTGAACCATGGCTGTGTGTGCTAAAAATACAACAGTTTACATCTCAGTTGAGTGTGCTGTTTGGATTTTTTCACTGTTTTCTGTCTAAGTCTCTCTCAGTTGTGCTATATGAACTCTTGTGATTACAACAGTCATATACATACATTCCTACACATTTTATTTATGTAGCACAGTGTGGATAACAGTGCTTAATTCAACAGTACTATTAAGAGATTGCAACTCTACATTGCCATATGTTACCAGAGTAAACACATGCAGTCCAGCAGTTAGACCTTTATTATCAGGCTATTATGCTTTTATTTACATACAACCTCTATGAGACTCTTCCTGCCATATTCTCTGGTGTATGCAGTACATGCCTTAAAGAATACAGGTTTTATACAGGCAATTAACTTACTACTACTTTTAGAGTTATTTCCTATGACAGTACATGCAAGAGTATTACTAACCTGCCTAGTGTTGCAACAGCTGCAATCTACAGGCATGGGCTTCCTGGTTCGCCGCCCGCTCATCTGCCACTGTGAAAGACATAAGTGGAATATTTAGCCATACCTATCCATAATATACATGAACTGGCAACTATTAAACAGGTAGTGGACTGATACTTACACACGACTAGCATATCCCCTGTCCTCCTAGCCTCCTGGATCCACTGATCCAAGCGAGCCCTCTTTTCTCCACTTCAGGTCAGCATAGTGATGCCTGACCTGCTCACCAGTTCGAGGTATGCCAGTGGCACTCATGAGGTCACGGACGAGACATTTCCCGGCTTCTGCTTTATATTGGGAACCCTGGTACTGGCCCTGCAGCAGTCTCTGGTCATGGTCTTTAACAAGGAGTCCTGCCATGACTCTGGAATCCTGGATGTCCCAGTGCTGCACCCGAAAGCACACACCCTCTCCCACACCAGTCATAGTGCCTACAGGAGGAAGCTGCAACCAGTTATGAGATTTATTTCCTCCTGTTGGGTCTAAATAGGCTGATTTCCCGCACTTTGCTATGATTGGACGGTTTTGAAAATTCTAAGCTATGGATAAACCTGCTTACCGGAGGTTGGCATTGCTTAAAGGGGTATACCAATGGGCAAACTGATTTAGCTGGCCTACATATTGCTTACACCTACTAATCTGGGCTGTGCAATGTTTAACATTGCTTAATTTCTAATTTTCATACTATTTGCTATATGGCATTGATTTATTATTCATTACATGTTATATATGTGATTTGTATCCATGATTCATGTCTATGTGCACTGTATGGGGTACTTTTGTTTATTTTGGGATTTCAACACTTAATTACAATGACACCTCACATCTGGACTGAATGCAGTACTCCAGTTCACATATTTATGTTATGTAGTAGGTTATACAGCATAAAACTGTATATAGATTCCTTTCACATGTTAAGTTTGATTTTCCTATAGTGAAGATCTGTTTGGTGATAGCTCAGTCTTATGTATTGCTCTGATGGCTTAGTGGTTAACTACTGTGACTATAGTGTACAGGGTCCTGGGTTCAAGACCTGTGATGGCAGTTTTTTTTTTGTTTCTGGCTAGATCAGTGTCTGTTGCATACAGAGTGATTAAGACACTTTTAAGCAATTGTAAGCAGGTTTGCGAAAGGTAAGCAATACTAACCTCCAGTTATATATACTTACAGAGAGTAAGCTTCAATATTGCTTAACCTGTGTGCACATTGCTTACCCCCACGCAAATGGGCTTAGACCCACTTACTACTGCTTAAATATGTTTACTCCTGCTTAATAGTGCTTACTCCTGCTTATCCCCACACTAATTCAGACAGAAATGTAAAATGGTTCTTGGGAAGGTGGTGGATTTGGACACTCTGTGGATTTATCATTCATTACACATTGTACCTTCGATTTGTATCCCTGATTCATGTGTACATATACTGTATGGGGCACTTGTGTTTATCTGTGGATTTTACAACATTATGACTATGACACCTCACATCTGCATTTAATTCAGTACTCCAGTGCACAAATATATGTTATTTAGTAGGTTATGCAACACAAAATATTGTTCATAAAGTGATTTGACATGGAAAATGGAATGTATTGGAGCGAGACTCGAACTGGGAATGACTGCTCGTAAGGTGAATACTCTGCCCACTACACTATTGCAGTACTGCCTCATTTGCATATATCTTGATATTTATCTTCTTGTGCCATTTAAGCTGCAATATATGGAGCTAAGCAATTTGATCTGTTTAATAAAAAAATTAGCTTGCTTATATTTTATATTTTAACTATTGCTCATAAATTGGGGGTATATTGCTGGGGGTATGTGAACACCTATGTGCAGTCTCACTCATTCCTATTGCTAAACTTCTGTTCTTGATTGTGGGGGCATGTATATTCTGACAGCTCTGCTTTCAGACATGGCCCCTGCACTCGTACACGCTCCATGTCTGTTTAGGAGCTCAGGCAGCGCGCTTTCATTAATATGCCTTGCACACTGCTGTGCTACTGCTAAACAGCCGCTTCCGTGCAGGACTAAACTAGTCCCGCATGGAAGAATAGTGAATCAGGGGGTCTGCTTTAGTGGAGGAAATGATATATTATTTTGCAGATTACATGAGTTTTAGAAAAGACTGCTATCATTTCATCATTTTCCAGGCTAGTTAAATCTACAATCCTGAGAGAAGGATTAAGTAAATTAAGAGACTTCTAGTGGCTTATATATTATGGTTACAGAAAAATGTTTGATAAGGTTATGTGTTTCCATTTGTTTTCAGAGACTGAAACTCTTCTGTTAAGAGCTAAGCTTGACAAATAACTGTTTTGCACTCTGTTAAAAAGAAGAAATTATTGCAAGTAAGAAAATATTTTGTTTGTTTTTTTTATTCTTTTATTCCTTCTGTTTGTTTTACAATACCATTTAGAACTTTGGCTAAATACATTGATTTGCTCTGAGTTAAATACAGAATCTATAAGTAATGCTTTGTCATATGGGATCATAAGGGTGGGTTTGACATAATAGTTATGGTCTTCACTTCATTGAGACAGAGTACAGGGTTTGATTCTGACCTCAGGTTTTTGGCTAGACTTAAAATTACCCTTTAGGGCAGTTAGCCTAGGATTGTCCTATGAACTTTAGTCTATGATGCCATTTTCCAAATCACGCAACACAAAATTTATGCTCAAAAATTAATGCACTGCTACTATACTAGAAAACATTAACAGCAATAAAACATTCTTGCAGTGTAACAATTTATGCAAAAAAAAAACAAAAAAAAAACATTGTAGCTCAACATGAGAGTAAATGAAATGTAGTCTGCAAACTGAGCAGCAAAGGGTCATTCAGTACCTGTAGGAGGAATTTTGGGCCCTGTCTGTAGACCATAGTCAGTTTTAGGAAATGACCCAATCTAGAAAACCCAAAATTGCAGCAAACACTTCATACAAAAGATGAATCCAGCAAAAAATGTTGAAGCCTATTTTCTAGTATTTAAAACACCAGATGAAAAAAAAAGAATGGCTAGAACAGACAGGCTTGTATTCATGTTTCTAAGTAGAAATTTCCAAAAAGCATTTTTCATGTAAAACCATCATATGCCAGTGATTAGAACAATACTTAGTTAAGCAGGAGTCACATTTATGGTAGGGACTCAAAGAGTTATATTCCAGACAAATCAGATCAATACCATAATTTCAGCCCTAAACATTTAGCAAGAAAATGCCGATAACCCCTAAGAATGTAAAACACATTGAAGCTTGGCAAAAGTGTTAATGGACTATTTCTTAAGGAGTCTTCCCTTTCCCATCCATTAATGGGTTAGACAGAGGAACCTGAGAATAACAGGATAACTTACAGAATTAATTGAAGAATTATCAGCATTGTGACATTCCTCCTCTGGGCCATTGATAAAGGAGTCTCAATCCTCACTACTGACACTGGTGGGGAACATTGACTATCAGATAAAATAGACAGATACAACATTTTCAGAAGCAGCTCTCTGCACCAAGTACAATTTCCCTTAAGAGTACACAGGAAATGCACACTCCAGTCCTGGGGATGGGCTTTCTCTCCAGGCCCCAAATAAGACTCCCCATGGTCCACTATACAGCTAAGGTATTAGCCGCGTGTGCCATGCCAAGTTGTCCACCACCCTCTCTGCGAAATCAGTGTTCTCAGTGTCCCTGTTCAAAGTAGCTTTCACACACACACTCTCTTTGAGATTTGATTTTCACAAACACACACACACACACACACACACACACACACACACACACACACACACACACACACACACACACACACACACACACCTGGGAAAGGCTGGCACAGCTTATCTGCTCTACCACCTCCACCCAGACTATAAGGTAAATTTACTGCTACAAGAACACCTAAAGCCAGCAACTTTAAGGCTCTTAGCAGGGTACCCAGTTCCACTTAGTAAAATTAATACTATGCAAATTCTAGTGTTTAACCAAGCAACAAGACTTGCAGGAATGTGGAACCACAGTGCCACTAAATAAATTCAAGTGCTCTTAATGGTTAAATATTTTCTAAAAGCTCAGCTACAATGAAAAGTTTAGATATATTTAATAATAAATAATAAAAAAAATTAAATACTGAATATCTATTTACAATAAACACCAGAGTTTCAGTCACAGGGAATATAAAAAACAACACAGATGGAAAGACTCAGACAGATATAGAAAATAAAACATGTAGCTAATCTCACTATTTTTTTAACTGACTGAAGAATTATTGTTCTCTAGTTACTTACTAAAGCAAGACAAGATGAAAGTGGATCAGTGTCTTGTCAGGTTCAAAAATAGATTGCATACCTCACATCTCTCACTTGTATTCATATACAATTTCAGTACTGACTACAGAATGACATCATATCTGGTCACCTGACACTGTGGCTCCTACACTATCCTCTCACTAGAAACTAAGCCAGGATCTGGCACTGATTTGTCACAATACACACATAGAACTTTAGCTAAGGTTTATTACAGCATCTGGAAACTGAAAAACAATTCTAATACTTCCTCCATTCCTGCTGAAACTAATAAGCCATTCTCTGGCACCCCAAGGTAGCAATTAGTTCACCACTAAGTACAATAGAGCAAGATTGCAGCCCAGGTTTTTCACAGACATTTTGTCTCTGGCTGCATTCAGACCTGTGACTTAAAACATTTATGCCCTAAACCATGTCATTTAATTTCAGGCTACTTTTCTTGGCTGGGTTGAGCTTAACCCTTCCTTTCCAGTATCTTCTGTTAAAATATATACATTTCATCAGTTACAACAATACAGTCTGACATACTTGTATATTTCTTTTCTGTCCATCAAGATCCACCGTTGATACATTTTTAACACAAGCAACTTTACAAATACATTTTTAACACACATCTGTACAAATCAGTTTGATATTCAAATGATGTGCAATTTTTTACAAAACTCCAGCTATCTTTGCTGGCATATATTATACTTACACTGCCCTGTTTCCCCTGGCACAGCTGGCACTACCTCACATCATCACAACCATCGACCCCCTTTTCACATTCTTATACATGGGGTCAGGGTGTTGTGTCAGCTGTCACCAACTCTCTTGATTCAATGGACTGTTCTACCTTTTTCAACAGTCATGTCTAACTGTCCCAGGTCTTCTCTTGAACAGTCCATCCATCCATCTCTTTGATGGATGTCCTCATTTCTCATTGCCTTCTTCTTGACTCTCCTAAATCTTCCTCAGCGGATCATACTCTGCTTTTCAGCACATGCCCAAACCACCATTATTTTTCACCATCTTCAGAATTACTCTGACTTTTGTTCTTATGTCATCATTTCTTTGTCTGTCGCACAGTATGCATCTCACAACACATCTCATATACTTTATCTCCATTACCTCTGGCTTCCACAGCTGCTCAACCTTCAATGCCCAGGTTAATCTAATGTACAGAGGTACTGGATATGCCACTGTTTTGTACACCTTACTTTTTAGCTACTTTGGCATTTTTCTGTTACATAGCACTCCTGATACTCTGTGCATTTGGTTGCAGACCCTCTGATTCTAGCTTTGGCCTCCTCCTTCAGACTTCCTTTCTCCTCAGCCATACCTCACAGGTAGTTGAAGCCAATAACATGTTTCACTATTTTCCCTTCTAACTCAGTTTGTAGCTTCTGACAACACCCATTTTCTGCCATGACAAATGGCTTGGCTGTACATATTTTAATCTCATGTACCTTCAGTTTTGCATTCCATCTCTCAATCCTTTGTTGAAGTTTCTGTTCTGAGTCTGCTTGCAATGCCATATTATATGCATACTGCAGCTTTATTTGCTAACATAGTCCATCATAAATATGAACAGCAGTAGGCTGAAAGGTGAACCCACTTTCACTAGGAACATCTCTATGAATTTGAACACTGTTCACTCTTAAGTCACAGTATAATTGTATTGACCCTGCACTAATTATACCAGTGTTGTTGGGACTTTAAACCTTTGCAGAACTGCCCAAATCAGCTTTCTTAGAACCTTGTCTTGTGCTCAGTTTGACTCATTCCATGTCTCTTGCTTCTTCTCCATTATCTATCTCACTCCAAACATTGGTTCAGTTGTGCTGCATCCTGATCTGAATCCAACGTTCTCATCTCCCATCTTTCTTTCTTTCTTTCTTTCTTTTCTGTATCCTTAGCATTCTTTTGTCAGTCATCCTCTTCAGCACTTTCATGTATTGTTACAAGAGTTTGATACCACTATAGTGACCACACCATAATGCTTATTCTACACTGATTTGGGATGTGCCTTTCAATACATGCTACTGTGAGTACATTCATTTGCCATATTTGGAAACATGATATCAAAAAGTCTGTTCTAAAGCTCTAGGGATCTCACATCTGTGCATACCTCTCAGCTGTCCAGATTTTCACAGAATGTGTAGATTTTTACCTCATATTTTCTGTCTGTTTCTCATAAAATTGTGGTTTTCCGGAAAATCACTGGCAAATCATTGAGGAATGAAATCAGAAAATAATGTCAGACATTTAAGTTTCAGACTTCATATCCTTCAGAAAATTCATACTAATATAAAACCTGTTATTCTATCAACTTTCTAAGTTTGCAAGAGCAATATTTAAAAAGTATGTTTTTGGGCCTTTTGTCCCTCCATTATTTGTGACATTGTTCAGATTTGTTGCTTTAACAGTTTGAGAGGTATGCATCTGTGACATATTCACACAACAATAAATGGAGTGTTTTAAGAACTTTCAGGGCTGGAAGAGTGAAGAAGAAAACCACTTACGTTTGTGACCCACAGAGACAGTTTTAGACCATACCTACATGATAAAGGGACAAAAATGATGCTAGAGAAAAAAATGTTTTTAATGCTTTGAACTGCAATCTGAAATCAAAAGCTGTCTATTACATGTTGAACCAATATACTGTGACTTATTCACTTGTAATGAAATGGATTCTGTATGTCATATGTTATAGAACATGTTGCTGTTAATATTTCAGTACAAGTTCAAGAATCATACTGTTTGGATAGAAGGCAGGTCAGTAAAACACTGTTTGATTTGGGAAGTATTGCAACTCTCTTAAAGAAAAAAAATGGTTTATTTTAGAAAGATAAATTCAAATAAAAAATAGAGACTTTGTGTGTATGTGTGTGTGTGTGTGTGTGTGTGTGTGTGTGTGTGTGTGTGTGTGTGTGTGTGTGTGTGTGTGCATGCGTGTGTGTGTGTGTGTGTGTGTGTGTGTGTGTGTGTGTGTGTGTTTGTGTGTGTGTGTGTTTATGTGTATGCATGTGTGTGTGCATACAGGCTGTTGGTAAGACCACTTCCAAAGTACTGTGCCCATTTCTAGTCACCATACAGATTGCAATGGCACTTAGGGAGTTTGTATGCAGCATAGTTACAAGAACTTGTGATAGCAAAGGGGGTGTGAGTGAAAAATTAAGAAGGCTGGGCTGGATAAGGTATGAATGCCATCACTTTGGCAGAGGATACTTGGGAGGGGTGAAGCTGAATTAGATTGCTACAGGTCCATGGGAATTTACATGTGCCAGCTGAAAGAGGAAGTGATGGCTCAGTATTAACTTAAACATATTATTTTACAGAAAGGATGGTGTAACCACTGAATGGCTTGAAGGAAAAGTGGGAAAAGACCAGCTAAAGAATCTGAAGATTCCCTCAAGAGATGGAAAAACACAAGAGTGCAGCAACAATACAGAAGGAGAAGTTGCAATATACAGAATAATGTGATATACTGGTGGTTTTCTTTCAACTACTCCATATATTATTAAAACCACTTTCAAAGAATTGCAGAAAAATACCACCAAAGACCAGGAACCAAAACCTCCAGCACAATATCAGCAAAATTTCTTTTATTCGACAGTTGATGTATCAAATAGCAGCAAAACAATCTCTCTTAGTGCCTCGGTTAGAACACAGATTAACAGAGTAAATTACATCTAAAAATGAGCTCCTTTTATATAAAAAAATGTAGCTGTTAACAAGTTAATTAATCAAGAACTAATCCAATAATACATTTAATTAATTAATAAAAAGTGCTAATGATTTAAAAAAACCCATATATTTAAATAAAACTTTTCCAGTTGCATTCTTTATTCAGTCTCTTTGTATGTAATGTATTGTATTTCAATATAAAAATTGTTTCCTTCTTCCTTAATAAATATTTAACCATATCCTCACTTATAAATTCTGACTTAAGTTGTTCCAAAATTGTTACTTGTAAACTACTAAAATCTCCCTGGTGAATCCTATTGAAATGTTCAGCTATAGGGCTTATAACCTTAGTATTTTTTAATGTCCCTGAAATGTTCCTTCATTCTTTCCCCTAAACTTCTTTTACTTTCTCCTATATAAAAACCTTCACAAGGACACTTAATATTATAAATAATGCCAACGCTTCTACATTTTTTACTCCTTCATATATATTCATGCAGTATGTATATTGGTGATATCAAAATGATAAGTGCAAGATACTTGAATGATGTTGTATAACTTTATAGAGTCTGTGTGCCTTTTCCATGTGCCTTGCTATAGTGCAAGGGGTCTTAAAGGGCAGTTGGAAAAGCCTTACATCAACTATATCATACCATATTGTTATTATCTAGAATCAATGAAGATTTGATCACTCATCTTCCCCTATTAACATTTCTTTTTCCTTTCTTTACTGCTGCAAGACTTGTTAAATATGAATTTCTGACAAGGCAATGTTTGGAACACAAGCGTTGGCGTTAATGAGAGACAAAAAGTTTTCTTTCTGAAACTTACTCACTCATAATTCATTGCATAGAACTATACCAGCTAATGAATCTGCATGCCTGTATGGCTTTCTAGACAGTTGAGCAAAATGTCTGGTTGCAGAAGGACCCCGTAGTTTTGAATAAAATGAACTACTTAAAAACAAAATGAAAACAGTATAGTTTAAATTTACTGGGTTCATATCTTGACGCAGATGATGTAATCATTTTGCCTAGTGGGAAAGAACTTGTGAACTCTACTATTACCCCTAAAATGTAAATGATGAAATGCATACTTATTGCAGGTTTGCTGTGGAACAGCTTGGTTAGTTGCATTTATATGTCTTGTACTGCTGTTATGCCATAAAACTATGAAGCTATCTTAGAGAATAAAGAGGATAATTGCACAGAAATTATTTTCTTCCGCTACCCCATCATTGTGAATTTCAGGAAACTTGCAAGGAAATGACATGAATCCTGTTAGACTTTTCTGTAAAGTCACAATTTGAGCTATTTTGGACTGCTCCCCACCTGTTTCAGAAACAGAGCAAGCTATACTCTTCCAAACAACATGTTAGTGCAAGCCATTTATTAGAGTTTGATTGCATATTGTTTCTAAAATCAAGCCACATGGTTTTAATCCTTGGTTTGTTTGCCTTTTAGCATTTTGCTTCTGGGAAAAGGTCCACAACAACAGATGTTTTGCTGGTAGTATTCATTTTCAGATTTTAATATTTTTCAGCATAATAAAGTAACTAAACTGGTGTAAGCTTTGAAAGCCTATTTTATACTTTTCATTTCCTTTGAGAACTGCATCTCAGTATTTTGGAAGAGCAGATTGCTGTGGAAATGCATAGTTCTTTGATAGCGCAAGAGTAAATTTCTCAGTAAAGCAGTATTATATGCTGCTATGAATAATATGCCATTTTTTATAATCAAAACAAAGCATGCTGTTGAGATCAATGCTATTTTAAAATTGAAACATCAGATGATATGACAATAAGTGCAGAAAAAGTGAAAGGACCTACATATGATTCAGATAAGAGGGTGAATCTTTAATTTTGAAAGTAAATGTAAGGAGAGGGACAACAAAAAATAAAGTAGTTTTTGAATATAAAAAATTATTATGATTTTCTAAGCAGAACATTTTGGAGCAGTGTATAATTTTGGAAGTGCATGGCACAGGTTAAGGGATTATGAGGCTATAATAAGGTGACTGCATACAAGTTAATGACTGACAGTGGTTTAGCAGGACTGAACCCATTTTGTCTAGAAATCTGATAATACCATACCTTATACATAAACGTTTCAGGATGGCATTACAAAGTGAAAGTGACATGCTTCATGAAGAACACTTCCTTGCATGGCATTCTATGTACTTTTTGTCCAGAATGCTGAAAATTGGAATGTTTGGGGAGGGTTCACTGAGTAGGATCATATCCTTTCTAGCTGTCAGTAGCTTCAGGGCAGGCATCAATCAGAGTGTTTTGTCTCATGAACTGTGAAACTGCCATCACTGCAGGTTCATTCTAAAGTCTGATTTTTGCAGTCAGTGAGGGTTAATCTCTCTATCAGAAGAGTAAGACCTTTTAATTGCAATTGTCAGAACTTCAGAAAATGCACGCACATTCCCTAAGAAATGTAGCAAATGGTGATGTCTCCTGTACTGGTAGTAAAGTATTTGTGTAGAGGGACATAACTTCCTGTACTCAAATCCCCTCACCCATATACATATATGTCCTTACCATGAGATTATCAGATTCTGGAGTAAGTTGAATGATATTATTTATTTTTCTGACTAGGCTATCCCCATCAGGTGCCACCTATTTTCATGGGAGAAATTAGATTGTATCCATATATACTAGGGAAAATGTATCCACGGCATCAAAGAAATTCTCCTACTCTTTGATGAGTGTGAGAATAGTAGTTGTATGTGACAACATGGCAGAGAATGTTTCTTTGGTTAAAACAGAATCTGTTAATGAACATATGCTAGCTACTGAAAGAACTGAGGTTTTACATAAAAAGATACACATTATAAAAATTTTGTAATGTGGAACAGATAATGGTATTTTGTTGCATTTAATGGAAAATGAGGACCTAGATAATGAGTCATCCTTGTCATGGAGTGAAACACATGTATAAATGCAAAACAAACCAACAGACTTATTTTTGGAAACAAGATGAATGTGTTTGGAGGGTGCTTCAGATTTCACTGATTCAGGATTCCTGAAGTGCATAAGAGCACTATAATTTTCTAAGGGTTACCCAGAGGGGTACTGGCAGTGAATTGCCGCAGATGGAGACTGTCAGGAAGGTGTTAGATGAAACAAGAAAGAAAGAAAATGCATGCTACAGCACAGGAAAACCTGCTGTAGTTCTGATAAAAAGGTAAACAAAGACCTATTACAAGAATTAAAAATAAATGAAGCATTATTAACAGATATAATATCTGAGATTTTACAGTGTACTTGGATTTGAAATACTGGACATAAGATCAATGACACAACTGGAGAAAGAACATGTTACATTATATGTGAGGTGTACACAGATGGAAAGATTTTTTTATTTCCACCTTAAAAGAAGCCATGTTGTCTCATAGTCAGGCTATGTATCTATCCACAATAACAATGAGTAGGGTCTATATTACGTTATTGAACATTTACATGTTCGAACGTCATATGGTCGAGACCATATGATCGAACATTTAAATGTTCGAACGTTTCAACTGAGATCTCCATATAGTGCCGAAATGGAAGTTTTCCATTGTCTGCATTGTAGTGTGATCTCGGAGTTGGTATATTTAAAGAGCAGGGGGGTGGGGTGTGCAGGGGGCTTGCTCCCTTGCTTAACCTTTCAGGTAGTTTTTTTTTTTTTTATTTTCGAATATTTAAGAGTTTGAACATATGGTGTTGACCATATGGTGTTCGAACTTTTAAATATTCGATAATCTAATACAGACCCCAATGAGTAGGCTTAAAAAAATTGCTGTACAATTTAAAACAAAAACAAGTGAGGAAACTGATGTGAAAGAATTCTTTAGTTTATTTGCTATGCTCTTCTTCACTCATATAAATAACGAATGAATGAATGAATGAATGAATGAATGAATGAATGAATGAAACTTGTGGATTGGTAGAAGGGAATTTTGAGTTATTCTAAATGTTTTTGGTAGAAACATATAATGAATCCAGTATCGTAAACAACAATAGGATATGAGAAACAGTACATTACTGGAGATGAATAAAATGTTTTCCTCACCTCAAATAAACATTTATTAAATGTCTATGACAAAACAGAATGCCAAAAATGTGTTGAAAGGGGACATTCACAGAAAAAAATTTATTTTTTTAAATGTAGAAAATACTGAATTATACAACAACCCCCCATTAATATTCCAAAACGTGCACGCTGATTGGTCAGTGTGCACGTTGTAAATCAAAGACTTATAGTAATGGAAAACGGTCCAGTCGCCCGGACTTTTTCCATCAGTATAAGTCTTTTTTTTTTTTTACAGCAACGGAGAACGCAAGATCTCCGTTGCTTTTTAGAAACTGTCCCGCTATGTTAATGGAGTTTAACCTAGAGAGACAGCTTTAAAAAAAGTAACGGAGATCATCCTTTCTCCGTTGCTTTTTTTAAAGCTGTCTTGCTATGTTAAATGGGTTTAACATAGCGAGACAGCTTTAAAAAAGCAATGGAGACTCTGTTACATTTTTTAAAGCTGTCTCGCTATGTTAAACTCCTTTAACATAGTGAGACACTTTGTAAAAAGCAATGGAGATCTTACTTTCTCTGTTGCTTCCACCCACAGCTCTGATGTACTGCATAAGCATACGCATGCTCAGTACATCAGAACTGCTGCAGAATACCAGACAGCTGCGGAAGGGCAGCATGGAGGCATTATACAATGCCACTATTTAAGAAAAGTAAGTATTTTTTTTCCTTAAATAATGTCATTGTATAATAGCAATAACCCACTTCTGGGTGTGGGTAATGCTGGATTTACCCACGGTTGTCTTTGTTTGGCCACTGGTGCTTCGCCCTCGTGACCAAACCACACCAACCATGGGTAAATCCAACATCACCCACACCCAGGAGTGGGTTATTGCTTAATTACATAATGAGTTAAAGGATATGACTCTGGATTCAGCTAGCCCTGCATGGTGTGCAGCAGTAGTGCAGGAGCTCCAGCAGGCAATATGTCTGGCGTGCGATCCAGGAATAATCTGTAGGGATGTGCATGAGCGGACCTGCACTAGTCCTTCACAGATACAGCTCCTGTATGCAAATTACCCCATTTGCAGGTGAAATCCATGCAAATGAGGCGAATTTACTCAAACATGAACAAAACTAATAATACACAATAGAAAGAGAAAAACAGCTTACAGGCAAACACAAACTCTTTATTTTAGCACTTTCGTCTGCTGTTAGCTTGACTTCATCAGAAAACATGACCAACTAGGTAATTTCCTTTATATACAAAATAATCACATGACTTTTTTATAGGTTCATAGGTAGGTACTAGGCTATCGGCCCTGGGGCCTATACAAGTCCAGCCAAAAAGGTACCCTGGCTTTTGCCACCCAAGAAAATTATTTTCCTGTGCCTCTGTCGAGCAGAGCCACAGAGGTGATCCCCGGGGTGAATTTCCTATTTCCCATCCAATTATCAAGATTTTTCTTGAAGAGTGCTAATGAGGAGCTTTGTTTGATATAGATAGGCAGTGTATTCCAGAGTATGGGAAGTCTCTGGGACAGGAATCTATCCCTCCGGCATGTTCTGTTTATTGTGATGACAAGGTTTAGGTCCCTAAAGCGTGTAGCTCGGAGGGATTGGGATTTCTTTGAGTGGAGCATGTCCAACAGCTCTGGGTTTGACATAGCTTTGTATGTTAGGCAGAGATCACCTCTGAGTAGGCGATATGCGACAGAGTAAAGCTGGAGTTTTTTAAGACAGTCTGCATAGGGCATCAGTTTGAGCCCGGTAATCCTCTTTGTGAGGTATTTCTGCAGCCTTTCCAGTTGTTGTAGATGTCTTGTGAGGTACATACCAAAAGGGGCGTTGTACTCTATAATGGGTCTAGTGAGTGATGAGTAGAGGGGAACAATGACCTCTTTTTTTTCTGGATGAGAAACCTTTTGTGATGAGGTGTGCCACGTAGAAGAATTTCCTGACTACTGTGGCAATGGGATTATCAAAGGAGAGACTACTGTCCACCTGTGTCCCAAGGTCTCTTATCATACTTTTGGTGTTAAGTATACTACCGCCTATGTTGTAGTTCATGGGTACAGAGTTTTTACTAAAGGGGGTGACAATGCACTTTTTGGCATTGAGCTTGAGGCCATGGCTTTTTCACCAGGCATCTGTTTCAGTGAAGCCCTTTTGTAGGATGTCCACATCGTTAGGAGTTTCAATTATGGCTCCGAGTTTGCAGTCATCTGCGAAATTCGTTACGCCTGCTGTGTTAGCCTGTACTTCAGAGAAGTAGATACCAAACAGGAGAGGACCCAGGACTGAACCCTGTGGTACTCCACTTGTCACTGGTCTGAAGTCGGATTTGGAGTCTGCTACTTTCACAGTGTGGGTTCTGTCAGTGAGCCATTTGGTAACCCATCTTGTGACATAGGGATTTATACCTAGTTTAGTGAGTTTATCTATAATTCCAGAGTGGGGGATGGTGTTGAAAGCCTTGGCAAGCTCTAGATAGGCTGTGTGAACCACCTTACCCTTGTCAACGGCTTTGGTGACTGCTTCAAAGGCGTCTATCAGGTTTAGGAGACATGATCTGCCTTTTACAAACCCAAACTGGGTGGGTTCCAGTGTTTTGAGATTACCAATGTCTTTGTTTATAAGTTCCATGATAATACATTCCATGGCCTTGCAGACCAGGCTTGTCAGGCTAATGGGGCGGTAGTTCCTGGGGTCCGTGGTGGCTCCCTCCTTGTGGACTGGGATAACCATCGCTGTGCACCATTCAGCAGGCACAAAGCCTGAGGTGAGGCTATGATTGAACATGGTACTTCGGTGGGGTGCCAGTTCGTTCTGTAGTTCGTGTAGAATGCAGCCTGGGATGTTGTCTGGTCCCATGAATGCTGTGTTCTTGGCTTTGGAGAGTGTGGTTTTTACCTCTGCAGCCATGATTACAGGAACTTTGCATTCTTCCAGTATAGAGATGGGCTCTTTAGGGGGTGAGAGGGGGGATAATGTTAGCACTGAACCTATCGGCCAGGATGTTGGCAATATCAGTTGGGTCTGTATATTTAGTGCCATTGTGCTGTAACTCAGAGCAGATCTGAGTGGTGCCACTGAGATTCTTGACATAGCTATAGAATGCTTTATGGTTGTCTTTAGAATCAGTGGCAATTTTGTTTTCGTAACTAGCTTTGGAGGATTTTATCAGGAATCACAGCTTCTTACTGAGGCTGGCCAGGGAGCTCCACCACTCATGGGAATTTACTCTCTTTTGCAACAGTTTTTTCCTTCTGTTGTACAGTTTGTTTATGGCAGGGAACCACCAGATTGGCTTCCTTTTTTTGGAGGATAGCATCTTGGTACTGTTTGGGATAGCATGATCCATGCACTCATGTAAGTGCTTATAAAGTGCAATTGTGTAGGATTCAGTAGTCGTAACTGTATTGTCCATCTGCATTTATTTAATTAAACAATTAAGTTAAGAACGTATTTTAAAATTTAAAACACAATACCAAATACATCATATTAAGAGCAGAGGCACATAATTCTAGCAAACAACATTAATGCATCCAAAATTATAACCAATGGTAAAAAATGCTAAAAACTCATATTAAAAAACATATACTTTTTGCATTCACATATGAAAATCTGCTTTCAGTTTAAGATAACTAGAAAGGCTAACAGTTTCATTAAGCCCGGGGGGAAATTAGCATTACATTTTAGCTGCCACATTAATTCTTGATACTCCAGAAAAGTGTCCAAAGGACCCCCCCCCCCGCTATTATTCCTCACCTATTCAACAACACTGAAACAGGGTGGGCACATGTGCACCCCTATTTCCTAATGTTGTCCTTGCAGAATGGGAAATTTCCAAGGTTTTTACTTCAGAATTATATGACTGGTGTATTTTTTGGCCATTATTTGGATGATATTCTCATCCTATGGCAAGGAAATCAACAATCATTGTATGCATTTTTTGATTATTTGAATGGGAGTACATCTTTTTTATTAATATTAATGACAGTGTTATTCATTTTTTGGATATTGCTATCATTAAGGACAAGGTTAATGGTAGATTTATTTATACACTCTACAGGAAGCCAACCTACTCCAGTACCTTACTACACTTCTCTAGTGCCCACCATGGTTATCAAAAAAGATCGTTGGTTAAGGGACAAGGAGTTAGGTTGGCTAGAATGGTCAGTGAGAAAGATTTGTTTCTCAAGGAAATTGCCATGTTGAAGGGTATGCTATTGGCAAGAGGCTATCCTTTACCATTTATAGAGCCTATTTTTCAGGAAGTGATAAACAGGAGAGATGAAAGGACTTTTGTTCCCATATTAGGTAGTGTATTTAATGCCAAAAGTGATAATATTATGGATGTTAGTAAACCCCTTTTTCGTATTCTATGGCACTCACTTTTAGTCCTATGTATGGAAAAATAAAAGAAATACTAAATCTGAACTGGATGCTATTTGATATGGAGCAGCAATTCAAAAATAAATTAGGTGACTGTCCTGTTATAGTATACAAGAAGGATAAATCCATTAAAAATCTATTAGAGACTGATAATACAAGATGGACTAAGGGGAAGATGGTGAAATGTGGATGCTGCAATCAGTGCCCCTATATGCTGGAAAAGGAGTCTTTGTTTATCAAGGGATTTGGTTGGGTGGTTTTAAAGCAAAGGTTTAACTGCCACACTAAAAGCATTATCTATATAGCGATTTGTCAACAGTGCCAGAGTTTCTATATAGGGAAAACTACTAATAGTTTAAATAGGCAAGTTTATCAGCACCTATATGACATTAGTAAAAATAATCTTAATAATGCCCTATTTAAACATATTAAAGTTAATCCATGGCATCACTTTAAATTATGTGCTGTTAAACCAGTGAGGAATAATAGCAGAGGGGGTCCTTTGGACACTGTTTTGGAGTTTAAAAAATTAATGTGGCAGCTAAAATATAATGCTAATTTCCCCCCAGGGCTTAATGAAACTGTTAGGCTTTCTAGTTGTTTTTAATATGAGTTTTTAGCATTTTTCACCATTGGTTATAATTTTGGATGCATTAATGCTGTTTGTTAGAATTATGTGCCTCTGCTGCTAGTATGATGTATTTGGTATTGGGTTTTAAATTTTAAAATACGTTCTTAACTTAATTGTTTAATTAAATATATAACCACTGAAAGGTGTCCCAATCTAGTTCAGCTCACCAAAAGATCCAGGCCCATAAGCGTTCCAAAGACTTTATTAACAAATGCACACAGAATAAAATAAGCGTCGACCTAGGTTTTTAGATAAAAAGCGAACTTCATCAGAACACATCCCAATACATTCTGAAACTTTAAATATAAATACTCAAGGAACTAATTGAGCCTGTTAACCAATGAAAATAATTGAACCACTATACATTGATTGAAATAAAATAATGAATTAAACACCAAATACATCAATTAACAACAAAACCAAAAACAAAATGCATAAGCTTGAGCCACCTATTCCATATTTGTAAATGAAATGACAAGCATAAACCACAACTGTTGCCTATGTACATTAAAATACACGGATCCTATATGCATGATATATTATAAATATGAATAAAAATGAAAATAAAACCAACTAAAATCATCTGCCGGTGCATGTAAAAAACGGTCCATATAAAATTATGACCAAATAATATAATACAACATTAAAACTCATTATAGATGTATATAAATTACACATGATATTTCTAATATATACCTGCCAAACGTAAACCTGTTATTAAATACAACCATATGCATATGTGCAAATGGGTAGATGTATTTAATGCAAGTAAAAAATTATACATATAACACATATATAGTTATATAATTGTATATATTGTGATGTTTATGAACTATATAAATATATAAATATATATATAAATATATAAATATGTAAATATACAAATATAAATAGTAATATAAATAGTAATAATGTATAAATATAAAGTAGTTGAAGTATAAAATTACTATATGTGTTGTAAAGAAAAAGTAGATGTACGTATATATACACACGAGGGTAATATTAAAAATAGAATAATAGATGTAAATAATTTAATAATGAATAATAATGATAATAATTATATTAATGAATAATAATTATAATAATTGATGAATGACTAGTGTATTTGGTTGTGTGGTCTGTTAGTGTCCAATGTGTAATGTTAAAAATCAAGTATGAACGTTAAAAAACAGGGAACAATAAAATCCAAATGGTTAAAATTGTATATTGTGTGTGGTATATAATAATATAAATTTATATATGTAAAATGTAATGATAATTCTTAAACAGTTCCATGGGTGCGCAACCACTAGAACCCCTTAATGCTTTTCAACCATAAGATGGGCTTTATACTAGTAAATTCATTAAGACCAGGGTTTTGATTGGCATTGAGTAATATCTGTAACTTTAATTTGTAACTGTAAATAAAAATGTCATGTGATTATTTTGTATATAAAGGAAATTGCCTAGTTGGTCATTTTTTCTGATAAGTCAAGCTAACAGCAGACGAAAGCACTAAAATAAATGAGGTGAATTTGCGATCCAGGAAGCTGGCAGCCAGCCGTGCAGGACTAGTGTAATCTGCAGAAATGTACTCGGTTAGTAACCGAGTACATTTCTGCAAACTGCAAAACGGAGCCATGAGAGCTCCAAATAAAGGGTGGATATTATGTTGAAAACATGCCAATGGCCAAATATATGCTCATTGGCATGGAAAACCGTTGCAAAAAAAAAAAAATAACTTTTATTTTTTTTAGCCGATTTCGGCTGTTTAAGCATAGGGCTGAGGCACGCAAACTGGATTGGGCGAAAAATAATAAAAAACTAAAATACGCATTCTAACCAAAATCACTATTTTGCCATTATAATCAATGGCAGGCAGAAGACAACATGGCCAGTTAATAGTGGTTGCTAAGGGGGAGGCCCAGTGTGGGACCTGTAACTGCATCAGCAGGCAATCCTATGCAAATGAGGGGAATGATACTGAATCCCAGATTTCCCCTCAATGCTAGTCAGCATCCAACAGTGTAAGAGCAGGAATAGCTTGGTGCAAGCCTAGGAGTTAGCTGACATCATAGAGGGGTGTGTCAGACATACAGTAAGTGGATTGGAGCCCTGTGGCTCGAGTTTGCCCTTAGCTTAGCAGAGCTAAGCAAGGGGGTCTGTCTGAGGCTGCCTAGCACTCTTTACATTGCCTAAGTGGGTGTACATGCTGCACACCAGGTTTTAAGGGAATAAGAAAGTAAACCAGGAAATAGCAGCTCTGTGCACATTTGAGCACTATGTTTGAGCGGTGGGCCCCCAGGTTTAAACAGAAAGGCAATGGGAAGGGAAAACAGCAGTACGAAAGTAATCTAGGAGAACTAGCATAGCTGGCAGGTGAAATGTATCAGAATCAGCCAATTACACAGGCAGCAGACCAGCCCAGCCCAGAACACTACTATAAACTATGCAAGCACCTTTTCCTCTGTTTTTTCCCACATACTCTCCACCACCGGTGTATACAAGTGGGGAAATTTTAACAAACAAAAACAACAAAATGATAGGGGCTGCAGCAGCTATCAGTCATCAACATGTGGAAGAGGCTGAGGGTGGTGAGGATGAGAATGCTGTCAACCAACCCACAGTGAGAAGACGGAGAAGGATGTACAGACCCAGGGTAACCTACCAGGGGCTACATGAGCTGGAGACAGTGGAGCACTATAGAGTGAACAGCGATCTCCTACAGCAAATGTTTGAGCTGTGCCAGCCACACCTGACACACAGAACTAACAGAGGAGAACCCATCCCAGTGGATACCAAGGTATGTGTAGGCTTAGGAATACTAGCCACAGGTACCTCTCAAAGGCCAACTGGGGATATCATGGGTATCTAACAGGCATCAGCGGCCAGGGTATTCCACCAGTTCCTGGATGCCATGTCAGCACATGCTGGTGAGCACATATATTTCCTCAACACCCATGAGGTGTTGGCCAGCAATATGCATCTCTTCCACCAAATAGTAGAATACCCTGAGGTAGTGGGTGCTATAGGCTGCATGCACATATGCATCAAAGCACCACCTCTTGAGCGGGGTAGGGTCTACATCAACTGCAATGGCTTCCCCTCTATCAACTGCCAGGTCTTGTGTGATGCCCAGGGCATTATAATGAATGTGTGTACTGGCTGCCCTGGAAGCTATTATGATTCCTACATCTGGCATCTGATGCAGCTGTACCAGAGATTTGCCATTGGGGACATCCCTTATGGTCACCTAGTGGGGATGCTGGTTATGCACTGGAGCCGAGGCTGATGACACCCATCAGAAATGCACACACACCCGAACAAGAACTCCATAATGAGGCACACACGCAGACCAGAATTATAATACAGTGTGTGTTTGGGATGCTCAAGTCACTGTTCTGGTACCTGGGCACATCTGTTGGAGCCTTGCAGTACTCACCAGCTACATGTACTCAAATTGTCATCGTATGTGGCATGCTACAAAATATGATCCTGCGGAAACAGCTGCAGCAGGAACAGCACAGGACAGGGCCACACAGCCCCCCAACATGCCAAGGCCTGCACAGGCACAGAGTTACTTGGAGAAGGAACAACCTGAGCCTGCCCCAGTAGGCAGATGAAGGTGTGCCCAGTATGCACTGGTCTTGGCAAAAAGGCAACACATAGCACATACACTGACACAGTAGGGACTCAGGGAATGACACCTCTTTCTGACTTGCACATGCAGTAAAAGGTATGTCAAACATGACACTACCTGTGCTCAACCATGTATAGGGAGTGTACTGTGTGCATCTGACATAGGCAGCCCTCCAGCACCATCCTCAATACTGGCACACTCACAAGGTAAGTCACTCTCCTTATCAATTGCTGAGTGGAGTAGTATATGTTTTTACTTGTATCTATGGTATAGATGTGAGCATGCAAGGGAATCAGGTGGCTGAATGGGATGTCAGCAGATAGCAGACACCTATAGTGGCAGCATGAGATCTATAACAAATACTGGTGTCACCATAGTAGCCAGTACTACATATGGTGACAAAACCCACTGCAGGAAATGTGCTGGGCCACATGCATGTCCATATGACACAAACATGCCCGTCAGGGAGGTTCACATACCCAACAACAGTCTCAGCCAGCAGGACAGGTATAGACCAACACAAACAAAGGCTGTACTAAGGCCTCTGAATGATGCCTATGGGTAACCTCCCCCTCCAGGCCTACACAGACAGACTACATCAGGTTAGGCAGTTTGATGCTAGTTCTGAAGGGTAGTAAGTCAGAAAATGATACGCTGATATGCCTCTAGTCAGCATGATAGGTTAGAATATAGAATGAAATGGAGTATCTGACATACCAGTACAGTCATAGCAAATGTGTACAAGTGTCAGGTGAACTCCCCCCTAATCCTATGTAGAAATGTAGAAACAGTCAGGTGTGCCCCCAATCATGTGTAGAAATGTAGAAACAGTCAGGTGTGCACCCCCAATCCTATGTAGAAATGTAGAAATAGTCAGGTGTTCCCCATCCCCAATCCTGTGTAGAAATGTAGTAACAGCCAGGTGTATCCCACCAATCCTATGTAGAAATGTAGAAATAGTCAGGTGTACCCCCTCCAATCCTAAGTAGAACTGTAGTAACAGTCAGGTGTGCCTTCCCAATCCTATTTAGAAATGTAGTAACAGTCTGATGTGCCCCCCCAATCCAATGTAGACACATTGTAACAGTCAGTTGTGCCCCCCGTCCTATGTGGAAATGTAGTGACAGTCAGGTGTGCCCCCCCCTCCAATCTGATGTGGACATGTAGCAACATGTATCTGTAGGTATAATACCAGTGGAGCACAGATGACCTGAGGTGGCTAAGGTAGCAGGATAAATTGTAGCATTTGTACAATATGCAGGTATGCGTGTGTTAGGTTGCTGTGTGTTTCATATTGTGTGAGAGGGGTCAGTATGTATGCATGTTGAGGTTTGATTTGGTGGCCATTGCCCACTACTGCTGATGACAGGGCCAAGTCCTCACAACTCTAGTGCCAAAGACAATGCTCCCCAGTATAACATATGCTAGCAGTAAGCCATTGTAAATGTATGGCAGTAATATGTGTCGCCATCTGAAAGGTGGACATGGCATGACTGTTGGGCTAGATATATAAGCAGTACACAGGGAATATTACCCCAGACATACAGTATATAATGTGTAACTGTGAAATGGACATACCCTTGGAATTGTACCTACAGGTATGCATCACATTATCTGGGCTTGTAGTTGGGAATACCGATGTTGTCTGCCTGAACACTTGCAGATCACAAAGGTGAAAGGACTGATGTATTGGGAAATGGTTGATGTTCCTGCACAAGCCAGCATAATTGGAATGCCCCATGCATATCTGTGAGTCAGATGCAAGTAGTGTCCATAGCACACATGCACCCAGCTCACCCAAACACCACCCACAGGTACCTCTCCATTCTTATCCCTGCTGTTGGGAATGGGTACAGTATGACCCCCATCTGTGTATGGCAATAGCAAAAGAATGCAGCATGCAGTACAGGTGTCCCATGCGGGTGTGTCTCTAGCTGCCAGCATCCACACCACCTGATCAATACTGATAGAAAGTATTGGCATGAACACCTAGCACATCTACCCTGTCACCACAGCGGAATATACATTATGGCAGTCTGGGACTGTAGGACCGACAGAATGCAATGGCCTGCTACAGCTGGCCTGCATCACCACCAAATGGCCTACAGGTCTCTGCCAAAGCCTGCTTCTCACCCATACTGCCAATGTATGTTATGTCATGGACATCCAAATAACAACATAACACACTCCACATAAGCCATATGCAAGGCCATGTGGACAAACCACAGTAACATGTCCACCATGTCCCACTGCATGAACTGTGGACCAACACCAAAACACAACTGTGATGAGGTGATAACTATAGGGAAAGTACCAGATAATGCATGTATAATGTATGGAAGAGGATAGAATAATGGGGGGGGGCATGGGCAGCATGGAATGTGCAAGGTCCGACACACAGCCGAGTGCACATACTATCCCTGGCTGCAAACACATAAATGGGTGGCTACAATCCTGTCAATACACCACAATAGGGGTAATGATTTGACTTATAATCCCTGCCTCTGGGTAACCTGTATGAATCTGTACAGCTGTGAGGTATTGCCACAGCAAGATAAGGCCATACTGTCACGTCGATGAATGTACAAGTATGGGATCCTCTGCCATCACTGTACAAAGGTGCTGAACTGGATACACAGACCCCAGCATCAAAAGTCTGCAGCTCCCCCTCCAGAATGATATAACTTTCCATGAATATGTAGGCATTTGACCACAATGCTAGACACAGCTGCATTCACCCAGTGTTCCCCAGGACATCACTGCGAGCAAAAATGTCCACCTGACAGTACTTGAGGACATAAAACATCACAATGTATAACAGTACACATGTCTGAATATCTCTGTTACCACCAGTACCATGTAGCAGAAGCAGCACAGACACAATCACCTACAGTACACACTATCCCTTATACAGTTTGACCCCATAATGCCAACTGATCTACAGATATCCTGCAGAAACAGTTTGCTAGCTGTAGGTGTAGAACACAAAGGTCTACACTGGAGTACAAACTACCTGGAATGGATCCACACATTTAATACAGAAGGGCATACTGGGCATGCTCACACACTTAAACAAATGAAGCCCATGTCTGCCAACAACAGTGGGCCATACATATCTGACAGCTGCAGATGTTAATGCATACACTCCTCAGTATGCACCAGTCATGCTTTGCACACACATTGGATAGGAATACACACATATATCCAAGGAGAACACACTATAATATACCAAAAGTACACATACATAGATGTGTGGAAGAGAGTGACAGTGACAAAGAGCCTTCCATCATGAGGCCTGCCCCACCCAGCACACAGCCAAATGGCTACAACCACATGATGTGTAAATGTCACTCACTGTAGAAATTAGCCATTGGTATCCCTCAGCATTAAAGACTCTGTGGTGCAAGTGCTTGCTGTGCAATATGACTGTACAAGGCAGTAGTCATCCAGCAGTTGTATACACATACCTGCGGAATATAAACCTGAGTGTCTGAGTGTGATGTGTCTACCTCTAGATGAATGGGTTATGGCCCATGCACACACACTGCCCTTCCCATAGCCCTACTATGACAAGCCTGCTGATGTTATTCACTTTGAAATACACCTTTGGGAAAAGAGTAACCCAGTGATCTCTGTGGCTTGTCCTGCAACTGCGTAATCCTGTAGTGTGAAAAACTAGTTAGGTCGGAGTTCTAATCCCAGACATGGCAACTGTGTGTGTGTATATGTGTATGGAGCAATGCATTTTAGGCAAGTCACACTCACTACAATTCAACTGCCCTACATTGGCAAGGCTGCTGATGTCATTCACTTTGAAATACACCTTTGGGAAAGGAGTAACCCAGTAATCTCTGTGGCACATCCTTTAACTGCATAATGCTGTAGTGTGATAAACTAGTTGGGAGGAGTTCTAATCCCAGACATGGCAACTGTGTGTGTGTGTCTCTGTCTGTGTAGAGAGCAATGCTTTTTAGGCTAGTCACACTCACTACAATTCGAATGCCCTACTTTGGCAAGGTTGCTGATGACATTCATGTCATTCACTTTGAAATACACCTTTGGGGAAGCAGTAGCCCAATAATCTCTGTGGCACTTCTTATAACTGTGTAATGCAGTAGTGTGATAAACTAGTTAGGTAGAAGTTCCAAGCCCAAACATGGCAACTGTGTGTGTGTGTGTGTGTGTGTGTGTGTGTGCGTGTGTGTGTGTCTGTGTAAGGAGCAATGCTTTTTTAGGGTAGTCACACTTACTACAATGCAAATGCCCTACTTTAGCAAGACTGCTGTCATTCACTTTGAAATACACCTTTGGGAAAGGCGCAGCCTAGTAATCTCTGTGGTGTGTCCTATAACTGTGTAATGTTGTAGTGTGATAAACTAGTAAGGTAGGAGTTCTAATCCCAGGCACTGCAACTGTGTGTGTGTGTGTGTGTGTCTGTCTTTGTAGGGAGCAATGCTTTTTAGGCTAGTGACACTCACTACAATTGAAATGCCCTACTCTGGCAAGACTGCTGATGTCATTCACTTTGAAATACACCTTTGGGAAAGAAGTAGCCTAGTAACCTCCATGGCGTGTCCTGTAACTGCCTAATACTGTAGTGTGATGAACTAGTTAGATAGCAGTTCTAATCCCAGAAATGGCAATTGTGTGTGTGTGTGTGTGTGTGTGTGTGTGTGTGTGTGTGTGTGTTTCTGTCTGTGTAGGGAGCAATGCTTTTTAGGCTAGTCACACTCACTACAATTCAAATGCCCTACTTTGGCAAGGCTGCTGATGTCATTCACTTTGAAGTACATCTTTGGGAAAAGAGTAGTTCTGTAATCTCTGTGGTGCATCCTACAACTGTGTAATGTTGTAGTGTGATAAAATAGTTAGGTAGGAGTTCTAATCCCAGACATGGCAACTGTGTGTGTGTCTCTGTCTGTGTAGGGAGCAATAATTTTTAGGCTAGTCACACTCACTACAATTCAAATGCTTTACTTTGGCAAGGCTGCTGATGTCATTCACTTTGAAATACACCTTTGGGAAAGGAATAGCCCAGTAATCTCTGTGGCAGGTCTTATAACTGTGTAATTCTGTATTGTAATGAACTAGTTAGGTAGGAATTTTAATCCCAGACATGGCAACTGTGTGTGTGTGTGTGTGTGTGTGTGTGTGTGTGTGTGTGTGTGTGTGTGTGTGTGTGTGTGTGTGTGTGTGTGTGTGTGTGTGTGTGTGTGTCTGTGTAGAGAGCAATGCTTTTTAGGCTAGTTACACTCATTACAATTCAAATGCCCTACTTTGGCAAGGCTGCTGATGTCATTCACTTTGAAATACACCATTGGGAAAAGAGTAGTTCAGTAATCTCTGTGGCCCATCCTATAACTGTGTAATGCTGTAGTGTGATAAACTAGTTAGGTAGGAGTACTAATCCCAGACATGGCAACTGTGTGTGTGTGTGTGTGTGTGTGTGTGTGTGTGTGTGTGTGTGTGTGTGTGTGTGTGTGTGTGTGTCTGTGTAGAGAGCAATGCTTTTTAGGCTGGTTACACTCAGTACAATTCAAATGTGCCTTTGGCAAGGCTGCTGATGTCATTCACTTTGAAATACACCTTTGGGAAAGGAGTAAGTCAGTAATTTCCATGACGTATGCTATAACTGTGTAATGCTGTAGTGTGAAAAACTAGTTAGGCAGGAGTTTTACTCCCAGACATGGCAGCTATGTGTGTGTGTGTGTGTGTGTGTGTGTGTGTGTGTGTGTGTGTGTGTGTGTGTGTGTGTGTGTGTGTGTGTGTGTGTGTGTGTGTGTGTGTGTGCGTGTGTGTGTGTGTGTCTCTACCTGAGTAGGCACAATGCATTTTAGGCTAGTCACACTCACTACATTTCAAATGCTCCCTACTTTGGCAAGCCTGTTGATGTCATTCACTTTAAAATACACATTTGGGAAAGGAGTAGCCCAGTAATCACCATGGTGTGTCCTATAACAGCATAATACTATAGTGTGATATAGTAGTTTGGTCGGGGTTCTATTCCCAGACATGGCAAGTGTAGATGTATGTGTGTGTGTTTCTTTGTCTTTGTAGGGTGCAATGCTTTTGAGGCCATTCACAGTCACTACAACCTCCATTGACCTATTTTGTCAAGCCTGCTGATGTCATTCCCAGTTTTATATACCTTTGGTGAAGAGTACTCCAGTAATCGCCATTGTGCATCTTATAAGTGCGTAATGCTATAGTGTGATAAACTAGTTAGGTAGGAGTTCACATCCCAGATGTGGCAACTGTGTGTGTGTTTATTTCTACCTGTGTAGGGAGCAATGCTTTTTAAGCTAGTCACACTCACTACATTTCAGATGCTCTACGTTGGCAAATCTGCTGATGTCATTCACTTTGAAATGCACCTTTGGGAAAGGGATAGCCCAGTAATCACCCTGGTGCATCCTATAACAGTGTAATGCTGTAGTGTGATGTAGTTGTTTGGTAGGGGTTCTATTCCCAGACATGGCAAGTGTGGATGTGTGTGTGTGTATGTTTCTTTGTGTAGGGTGCCATACTTTTGAGGCCATTCACAGTCACTACAACCTCCATTGACCTACTTTGGCAAGCCTGCTGATGTCATTCCCAGTGAAATACATGTTTGGGGAAGGAGTACTCCAGTAATCTCTGTGGTGCATCCTATAACTGCGTAATGCTGTAGTGTGATAAACTAGTTAGGTAGGAGTTCTAATCCCAGATATGGCAACTGTGTGTGTGTGTCTGTGTTTGTCATTCATATCCTGTGTGGAGGTGGCTGTGAGTGTGTAACAACTGGACTCATTGTGGAGCGGGTTTTGCAAATTTCTTATATACAGGCCCTATTATATGACACAATGTCCACCTTACAAGGATAATAGATGTGAAATAGCCAAGAGGCTTGGGTGCCAATCCATACCCCTACATGTGACATCAAGGCCTGGTGAACAAAGTTAGCAACCCTTGTATTACCCAGAGAAGACTCTCAACCCATGTCTCATACACAAACACACTTGCCTAGGCAACAACCGCTATGTTGGCAGTACCCTGCATATTGCTCACAGATAGTAACCATGGTGTGATTGCAGTGGACTACAGAGGGCATGGCACTATATCCATCAGTACAATAGGCATGTACATGCAGACAGTGTGCCTTCACTATGTTCCCCACTGGATGCCTGCAACACCTGTGGTGCCATCAAATGTGACCATAAAGGACATACCATGCCTTAAACACATGCCCTGTATGGACAGATGCCACTGACACTAGGGAATACCTGTATCATGCTATCAATGTAGGTGCAGGGTCGACCTGCTGTCCATTACCAGTTCCCACCACATGAGGCCAGGACTGACATATCTGATATTAACAATCTGTGTACACAACATGGGCCAGACACCCCAGGTACAGTTCCACATGTCACTGTTCATGCATTTGGGATGTGTGCACATCCCAGACATACCTCTCAACTGTCCCTGATTTTCAGGGACGTCCCTGATTTTGACTCAAATTTTAACTCTGTCCCTCTTAATCCCTCCTGAAACTAGCGACTTTTGGAGGAAAGCTAGTGAATTACACTTAATGAATAATGACAATAATTAAGAGTTATAAACTTCTTTTATTTCAAAAAATGTGTATTAATTCATATGCTCTGATTCTGTCAATGTTTTAAGTTAATAGCACTAATATTTTAAAAGTGTCCCTGACTGTCCCTGATTTTTTCTTGACTTGTCTCTGATTCTGTTGAAATTTGTCCCCAATTGGTTGAGAGGTCTGATCCCAGACACTGTCCATGTCATGGACTAAATAACACATACATGGCAAGTATTGCACAGCACTGGCCACACACAATAGTAACCCAGGTGACTGGATGGTGAATACAATACCCACCTGTGTGGGCCAATCCAGACACTACACCACTGAGCCACACTGCAGACCACTGTCATGTGGCCTGATGCCAAGGTATACACTTCACCTAGCCTTGTATAGCCTTCTGGCACAGTCAACCACTACACACTTGTGAAGCAATGCACCCATGCATGTCAGTACTGGCACCCTGTGTCTGAATGTGTGGTGTATGATGCTTTTGATCACATTCACACTCATTACAACTCCCATTGGCATACTGAAGCATGCTGTCTGATGTCAGACACCTTCACATACCCTTTACCCATATAACCTCCAGATAACCCCTGTGGTGCATGTGATACCTGCACATTACTGTATTGTGGCAAACTAACTAGTTAGGAAGTGTATTCCTGACCCTGACAAGTGTGTCAGTGTGTGTGAGTCCCTGAGAGAGTGTGGCTGTGTTGACACTGACACCTGTTCATGTGGACTACATTTGATCGACAGACCATTTGATCGACACTCATTTGGTCGAAAGTTCATTTGTTCAAAAACCAGCATTCAAGGCATAAGACTGGGATTTGTCCCCCTTCCCAATGTCTTGCAATCCTGGAGTTGTTATATATAGTTGGGGGTGTGGGGGGGCACAGACCCCCCCACCTAGTTTTGTTTACAATGTGCACTTTTTGTGTTATTTTCTTCTTTTTACTGAAAATAATGCCCCCACACCCGTCAATGTGGGGGGCTGCCCCCCCACACCCCTCCTAACTATATATACTAACTCCAGGGTTGCACGCCATTGGGGGAGGGGGACAAATCCCAGTTTTATGCCTTGAATACTGGTTTTTGATCAAATGGATTTTCGACCAAATGGGTGTCGATCACATGGTCTGTCAATCAAATGTAGTAGACCCGTTTGGACAGCTCTTCAACATGTAATCTATGTGGTGCATGCAATAACTGCATAAACATGTGATAGGAATACATAGTCAGTCAAGGGTTTGAAACCCTGTACTGGTAGGTGTGTGACACAAACATGCTTAGGATTTACTCTCCCACCCCCTCCCTGACTTACTTTGTCTCTGTCTGTCTCTCTCACTCCCTCTCTCATGGATGTGAAGAAGTACACCTGCTTTGCTTAGGCAGCAGTTTGTGTTTTGTAAGTGATTCTCATTATCAGCTGATAGCCTCTGCACAAATTGCAGCCCTCGTCTAGCTGATTGCATGTGGAGCAGCTGTGGTAACATTCCCATAGCCAATTGCATGGAAACACACTCCAATATCTAGGAATATCATGTTGGTGTTGGGCCGTTCCATTCACTGTGAGCAGGACCTAGATCTGGTGTTTGGCAAACAGCATCACAGATGGTTTTGGGATTTACCTCTAGCAACATACACTGTGGAAACAGGCCAACACACAGGAGGGGAATGTGCCTGACATAACTACAGAATGTAAGTGTTGCTATTCTGCATTTGGAGCAATGTCGACTTAACAGGGTGTGTGTGTGGATATGGCTGGTCTTCATGTTTTAATACCTATCATGACAGTGCTATGTTTTTGAGGAAACTCCCACCATCTGTAGAATCATCTGCAGACTGGGCAGTGTGTGGAGCCTTTTGTTTCTTGTGTTACTCACAGAACACCTGTCTGAGAACTGCAGAAGCATAGTGTGAGGATTGCAGTCAGTACATAGTGACAGCCATGAGAGCTACTGACTTCATATCCCCTCATAGGACATATGTCACAACAAACCCTGGTATGACAGTAAATGTATGAGGTTATCACAGCAACATGCCAATATTGGGGCAGTGTTCATAGCTCCAGCCACAAGTCTGTCAACCTTTGTACATATGTCATGCAGTAAGAGGTGCATATGTCCTGTACACCATTATTTATTGACATCATACCTGATAACAAGCCAGTCAGATATCAGACTGCTAGACATGTTATGTATAGTAGGGGTTGTTTCTGGGGACATAACTTGACCATTTGTGGTTGCGTGTACAGTAATGGGGTCTGTGTACTTAGGGTGATTGTTGACAGTATGTGTATTGTGCATACGTACCTTGGGCTGTGCACAGACTATGGTATATGCCATTGTTGTTGGTCCTTTTCTATCTGATGTTACATGCTGCTCCAGTGTATGGTACTCTATTGGCTCAAATGTCTGTAGGGCCAGCCACACACGTGTCCCATACCACAGACAGCCATCGGACCACACAGTGCCATGACCCAGTGTATGTAGGGTCAGTGTGTGAGTACCACATATGAGGATGGTGTTTATCAGACAGTCCATATAGTGTCATATTAAGCTTGTGTACTATATGTGGCAGTAGCTGTGTTTACATTCATTGTGGGTGTGCACTTTCACACACGTGTCTTTTACTCTGTGCTGTGAAATGTGTTTAGAGCCTGCTATAATCACAGGTACATGTGCATTCCCCCATACAAAATGTAGTCCAGTGTTGTGGCAGCCTGTACTTTGCACAGTGCTTTGTGACATACCTAGCAGCCTAGTGTAATTACCCAGTGTGCTGTTATGTCCAGTTATTTGCAAGGCATACTGCTGCCAGGCCACCATAACTATTGTGTATTTCTGAAAAAGCAGTGGGATTCTGTACAGATGTATGTCAGTAACTACTGGGTAGTATGTGTCCATGTGACCCCTGCACCACCAGGTATTATGTGTCAGGACAGATTGGCATGTGTGCATGTATAAACTGTGTGGGCATATGTAGTCCAGAATTTAGTGATATACCCATGTACATGGCTATTAACATCCACATTGGGAGGCGTGGTCCACATGTCTCGCATGAAGGGGATATGTGTACACCTCTGGACTGACCACAGAGTACCAGACTATCTGGGTCTATATTATATTCTCGAATGTCGACAATGTCGAATCTGACATTGTCGACATGAGAATACTGAACGCTCAGAATCTTGAGCGTGTAAATGGAAATCTCTGTAAGGGGAGATTTCCATTTACTGCAATGTAATGCGGTCTCGGACTTGGTATATTTAAGTAGCGGGGATGTGGGAGCACACCCCATGTGGGGGGTGCAGGAGGGCTTGCCCCCCTGCTTAAACCCATTAGGGTATTTTTTTTTCTTTTTTGGTTATGTTGTTTTATATGCTCAAGACTCAGAGCGTTCAATATTTTCAAGTCGACAATGTCAGAGTTGACACTGTCGACATTCGAGAATATAATATAGACCCAACTGTCCACATATATTGGTCATATCTCTGCTGTAGTCCACAGGATCATTACTGTGCTAGCAGTGGTAATGTACTGTGATGTCCTTAGGATGTTTGTCAGTAGCCAATGGCTCACATGTCAAAAGTAGATGTGACCTCCGACACACAGCATGTCTGTTAAGACAACCCTTATTACAGTAGCAACAGTCTACATATATACCTGCAATACATACACAGCCTCCTCTTGCACTAAGAGGTTGGAACTATTGGTGCTGAGGTAGGACTCCACTCCATGTTCTCGACATATGGTGAACATATATGTATATATATATCTATCCATATACCTATATAGATATATACACATATACATATTGACATACATAGATGGATATATATATATGTATATATATATATATATATATATATATATATATATATATATATATACATACATACATACATACATATAAACGCAAATATATACATATACACAGCAATATATGTCTACAGAAATACAGATATAGATATATATGCGCACATACTTGGATATCTACATATATATCGACATAAATAAGTATATATGTACACATAGGATGTGCATACATATATATCTATATATGCATATATATAGCTATCTATCTAAATATATATATATATATATATATATATATATATATATATATATATATATATATATATATATATACGTATATATATCTGTATATACAAAGAGATCTACACATGGCCATATATATGATGCACTATACAGATGTGTAGACAGACATATGTATGAATATACATGTGTATATACATGTAGACATATATCAACATATGTATATGTATATATCCATATTCCTGTCATGTGTAAACATCACGGTTGTGTATACCTTCCCAGATGTAGCTCATCTTATGTATCTGATATGTGTATGTCATGATATAACAACATATGTGATGCAACAGTAATATCAATAACAAGTACTACAGAATTGTGGAAGTAAAAGCAATTGTTTAATACTAATCAATATGTGTATTGACAGATATATTTAAAAAACAGTTGTCTTCAAAGTGGTCATAGTGTAGTGGTTAACTGTTATGATTCTAGTGTACAGGGTCCTGGGTTCAAGACCTGCAAGGGCTGTTTATTTTTTTGCTGTGTAGAGCAAGGGCTGTGAGATACAGAGTGGTTAAGGCAGTTCTGAGCAGCTTTAAGCGGGTTTGTGTGAAGCTAAGTGGTTTTAATGTACGGTTAAACATATGGGTGCTTACACCATGTGGGTTTCACTTACCAGTGTGCATATCTGCTTAGCTGTTATATTGGAGCAATGTTGGCACCTGCTAAGCATGGCTTAGCCCTGGTAACCAGTTCTCACCACCTAGTCTGATAACATAGCAGGGTAATGACATCTGTAATAAGTGTATGTAATGCCATGTACAATACATGCACCTATGTGCTGTCTTTACAGTAGCAAGGGGTGTGAGTGTCATGTCTGGGACACACAATTATATAACACCTGTACAGCACTGTTATCCATAAGAATGTGCCACATACAGGGGTAGTAACCCAGGGTATGTGCTGTCAAACTGGCATGTAATGTATCATGGCAGTACTACTGTTGACAGTGCTTTCCCAGGCAAGAGTAGAGTGCTAAATGTAGTACTGACAACAAGCACACCTGCAGGCATAGTTGGACTCTAAGGCCTCCCTGTTGTGATCCTGGTGTGTGAGCTGTGTCACAGTATATATCCCCTACTGGATAATGATCCAACATGCGGAATGTAACTGTAGACTACCGTCTGTACAGCACATGTTAGTGAGGGCTTCCAACATGTATTTATGGCATACATATTGTTGTTAAACTTCTATCTGTCGACACATTCATCCTACTGCATAGCTACTTACCAAGCTGATGACTGTCAGTCCCTGTACTGATGTGCAGGTGGCAGGTATCCAGCTGGGATATGTACAGACAACCTATGCTTGACTGACTCTGACATGTCTGTCCAGCTGTGTAATAACTGGCAATATACATATAAGAGACAACACCCTGTATGTACCACATGCCACGGGTACATGCACTACACTACCACAGTCAAAAGAACATGCTTGGGTACAGGTCTCCATCAAAGACAAATACTATGTGTTGCAATACATGTTGCATACATGTCAACTGGATCACCTCAGTGACCATGTGCAGGAGGCACCCAGAGGATTGGCTGATGCATGTTACTCTCACCCTGAGGGTCACCACAGTGGTCTCTGTCAATATATTGCCTGCTGGCACATGGCAGGTGGCATGATACCACTGTACACACATCCCCTTCACAACCCATCCTTCCATGGACAATAGCCAGGTACACAGCTATGACCACCTGCAGCGATGCACCCCAGTACTGACACATGTGTATGTGTGCATTACTGAGGATAAGTGTCTGTGTGTTAGTATACCTGTAGTTGTGAATTCCATGTGGGCCTTCACAACCACCATAATACCCATTGCCATAGTCATTTGTGGCTGCTGCTGTATCAGATATTACATGTACCCTGTTACGCTCCTCTCCCTACCGGCTATATGAGCCTTGCAGTACCAGCACAACAGTGTTGTACAAATGGGTCAATAGGCATAGGATGCCCTTTGAGTTCTGGCAAGTGTATGTGTGCATGTCTGTATATCTGTAGGGTACAGCATTCCGAGGCCACATACTCCTATTACTATACACATTGCCACACAATAGTACTGATAGTGTTGTTGCTGCCCATATGTGAGGCATGACAATACAACACCTTATTATGCATGTGGCATGTTCATTAGATGCATATCCCTATAGTTCCACTGTAGGGATATACAATGGGTTATATTGCAGTTGTGGTCATGCGTGATGGTGGGTATGTCAGAGTGTCATTATGGATTCCAGGGAGTACAATATCCACTGGGGGATGTGGGTGTTGTGTACACTGTCATTACACCATGGTACACCCGGTATATGTCCCATGTACCACTTTCTGGTGACTACTGTCACCATCAACCATACAGATAACTGATACCACAGTCCAGCCCAGTTATGCATGTGCTGTGTGCAGCCTACCTGTAACACATTAGATACCCGGACAAGTTAGTTAGCAGTGATAAGCCCAGGTCTCTCGGATGTGTGTCTGCCTGTTATGTGTCTGTTAATGTGTATATGATGGCATGTCACACTATGTATTGTCCATATACAACCATTACATCCCCATTAGCATACTGTACATGTCTGGGGATGTTCTGCACATAACATGTAACCTTGAACACACCTCACCCTAAATGCTGTGTGGTGTGTGCAATGAAAGCCACACATTTCAGTAGCACTACATACCTAAGCAAGGGTCTAGTCCCAGCGTTGCCAAGTAAGAGTGTGCATGTATGTGGATGGACCTACATCAGGTTGCAAATTATACACATCCCAATGAGTCACCTGTCCATGTGGCACTTGCAATAACTGCTGTACAAACCTGTGATATGTGTTCAAGTGTACCCCAGATATGTCACAGCCATGGTGTCACCACAGTGCCATACTCCTTGTGGAATATGACTGCAGACAATTCTCCTGCTGACACATGTACACCTACAACAGAAATGGATAACATTATGGAGAACACAATCAACCAGTGTTACTAACAGCTATAATGTATCATTGCTGGACAGCTACACTACCTGACATGTATGCATTAAACATTACTCCTGACATGTTACACTGCAGTACTTTTGTACACTGTAGTGCAGTCACCGTGTGCATCAAAACCATATTAGCCTGTCCCTGCATCAATGTTATGGATGACAGGGATGTGGCACAGGTATCATCATATGCACAGCATGTTTTATTGGTTTTCCAGAGAAAAAGGGAGGGCCATACATTTGACACTATATGTGTTGGTGAGGGGTGTAATGAGTTGAACTGGGTATGGGGATGTGGTGTGTGAAGGTATGGGGTTACCCTAGGTGTGTTTGTAAAGTATGAGGGCATGCATTCACACAGTTCTGCCATGTTGCTGTGCTATACAGGTGTTTATGGACAGCTGCAGACCATACCTGGCAGAGTTTGCAGTTCACCACCTCTGGCCACTGACACATGGACTGTGCCTGCCAGGGGATCCATGGGCATGTCCAGGTACAGGCCTTGATGTACTACTCTCCCCTGATGATGACAGATGTCCGCTGGAACCAGGTCCCTCCTGGGACTTGCTAGGAACACATGCTCGTGGCCTGCTGTGTTGTGGTGTGGACAGCACCCCCCCTACAGTGCTGGGGCTGGTACTGCCACTATGGAAGTGCCTTGGTATCCTAGCACATCCATGTTGACTGCCAGCTGTTGGCATTGCTGGTCTACGTCCACGTGGCCATTGCCGCACTCCCACCATATGTTCAAGCCCGGACAAACCATGGTCGATGGGGCCCATCCTCTCACCAAACCATCTATCCATGACCTCGGTATGAGCATGGAGGGCATCAGATAGTTCGTGGAAGTTGTAGCTTGCAGATGTGAGAGCAGCTGTTTGCAGCCTCAGGCCTTGTCTGGTGTACATTTCCATATGTGCCTACACCCCCCTGACAACCTGAAACATGTGCCTAGTGGCACCAATTGTGGCACGTCTGCCAGGGGCATGATGACCAGCAGCCCTACCATGAGCACCCTGGGACATCTGCCTATGTAGTGCCCTATTGGACATCTGGCTGTGCCTGCTGTGACCAGACACAGTAGGCATGGATACAACACTCTCCTGTGCACTGCCACCAACCCCCAGCTGTTCCCCCCACTATGGCCACTGGTGATGTGGTATGTATAGGCACTGAAACTGTGTGTGAGGTTGGGGTGGCTAAGAGGGGAATGTCAAATGATGGCACTATATTGGCCCCTGACAACCCCACCTGTGCCTCAACAGTACTATCATCATCTTCGGTGGCTATATGGACACCAACATCAGATTGCATGCAGGAGGGACCCTGACTCACCTCACCTCATTCATACACACACACACACACACACAAACTCTAACAATAGTATACATTGAACCTACCTATGCTATTACATTCCCTACTATGACAACCCAAGCAGACAAAGCATCTTACACACACACACACACACACACACACACACACACACACACACACACACACACACACACACACACACACACACACACACACTCCACCTTAATACCTACCTGTCCGTGAATTTACAGACAGTCCCACATTTATTCTCATAAGTTCCCCATCCTGCATCACACATGGTGACATACATTCATTAATACCACTCATTAATGTATCATTCCTCTAAATGCCTAGACAAGTAATCACAACACAAGACCTGTTACTCCATTACCTTCTTGACCTGAGTGGAGTGGTTTTACATGGCCTCACTGCTGTCATTCCGTGTTCACCCTGTCTATGTCTGGACATTTTGAGCATGGCCCCTATATGTGAGGTGCTACTACGTTCACTCCATAATGCCATGTACTGGAGTGTCATGTTTAATTATTGCTCAGTACATGCCAGATATGCTGCTCAATCAACTTATCATGTGACAACTGTAACATATGGATACACTCCCTGGTGTTGTCTAGTAATTCCCCAATGCATCTGTAGTGCTGCATACATGGGTTCTCGGTCACCTCTCTGTTGAATGCGATATTAAGGGTATACCTGGTGTCTACTTTCCCTTCCAATGCATGTTACATGCTACAGACCTTATTGTACTATTAGCTGTCCTGTGATTACATATCAGACAAGTATTACTGGTGTGTCATGTTTCAGTCCATGGTGTGTCATGTGTCAGTCTATGTCCATGTACTGCACAATCTCAAAGGGAAGTACTGCCATATAAACAATCCCACAATCAGACATGTGCATACATGGACACTCATGCAAACGCACACACATGCACACACATACATCCTACATGCGTCAACCTCCCTCCACTTCACTAGAATGACCCTACACACAAAATAACCACACACACACAAACACACACAGGTGAGGCTGCACAAAGATGGTACACAAAGTCCTCCTATTACCCATATGTCAACATGCCTAACATATGGTACACAACAGCATGCAGTACAGCTATAGTCAATCCATGCTAGCAACAATATTAATGTGTGTGATGCATGGGCTGTGTTAGTAGGTGATGCCCCTGGATACCACTGCACCCATTTGCACAGTATTGCTGTGCACCTGTTCTGCACCCTGCCATGTACTGTGCACCAAACCTCACAGGTGTACAACCCATTGAGGAATGTTTAGTACTGTATCAGTTTTGTCAGGTCTAATGTTCACAGCCCCTATGTTTTTCAGCAACACATACCTGGGATGATATGTGGACAGATGTCATTTTTGAATGCCTGATGTCTGGTTTACAGATCTCAACATCAGCGGACCATGTATGACCAATCCAATGCTATTACACTGACAACCATCAGACCATACCATGGCTATGGGGAGTGTACACACCCTTATTGATGTGATGCACCCTTCCTTGATCTGCCATGGGACCACATCACTGCATATATTAACAGTACATGAGCCCGATATGTGACATATGTCCTGTACATTCACATGTAGTGTCTAAGAAATGTGTTAGGTGTGTAAATGCTGACCACGATGCATACACTCTGTGTGTGCATATGTGTGCACACCCTTATCCTGATGGTTTGTTGCACCTATTGTTATGTGTACTACAGCAGTCACTATTCCTGGCAGGGGTATACTAGCATGGCCATCTGAATTTGCCAGTGTATGGTCAGTCTGCTCTAAACATGTCCCCCAAATCTGCATGATTGCAAGGTCTACCCATGTGTACATCACTTGGTGTTCACACACTGCCATCACTATTGCTTTGGGGGAAGGGTTTCATTTGCCACATTTCCTGAACCTGACTGTGTGCAGATACAGCCATTCTTAGCATCCTTAGGATCCCTGCTGTAGTGGACTGGTGTGTCATGCTGACAACCCCTCCCCACCTTCAAGTATGGCCTACACATGTGTGTCAGTTTGCAGTGTCCCATAAACTGAACACCACATGTTATAGCCTAGTCCCAGCTAATAGTGTGGACCACAGTGATATGTTATTCCATAGTGTACATCTGTAACAGTTGCCATTGTAATACTGGTATATACACTGTTGTTGCACTGTATAAGGGTGATGTTCACACATGTCTCTACTGTAGGCCATGTGTCCCACCATTATGCTATTCCCTGTGGACACATTTCGCAATGACAGGATGTTAGTTATCTTGCAGGTGTCTGACATACCCTTCCAATACCCCATCATAGTCACCACTGTGATGCAGTGCATTTAACAGCAATAATACATGAACATGTACAGCATGCATTCTGCGTATGTGTGTTAGATGTGTACATGGAATATACCATAGCCATTACATGCCCGGTGTATTGGCAAGCATCAACATAAATCATACTTACCAGCTACAGGCTGCTGCCTTGGTGATATACCGGAGGGACCTACATAAGAGGGTGAGAGATGCAAAGTCAGTGGCCACACCTGTGGCATTGCTACAGGTTGGGTGCAGCATTACAGTACATTAATAGTACAAGTCCACAATACTACCACTTATGCACATCTGTTTATTACTACTATGCAGCAACAAACTATATATATATATATATATATATATATATATATATATATAAAACATGTCAGATATGCATGATCTACCTGTACAGATGCAGATGCATATGCAATAGTGGTCTACTGATGTGCCCTGTGGCCTTAACTGCATGCTCCTCAGCTGGTGTGTGGGGGTAGAACCCACATCCACAATCATGTCTGGCAGTTGTTGGCTGTGTGGACAGGCAGGTGTCATGAGGCTGGCAAGGAGCTCCTCAAAACATGTCGGGGGGATGGATGGCATGATCCCCCCTGTTGCAAGGTGATCCCCCTGGACTGCAGCAGCATGCCGATGGGCATTGCAAAGCAGGTCAGAACAATGATGCCGGACCTGCTCGCAACTGCGTTATGCAGTCCGACATCATTGACCCTGTGGACTAGCTCATTCCACAGGGCGGTCTGGTCCTGCTGCTCCTTGGTGGCCTGGCCAAACAGGACAGGGTAGTGCTGGATGAGATAGTTCAGCACTATGTCATTTTCAGTGGCTGAATAAGCAGGTAGGCGTCCATGTGACATCTGCCTGAAAGACATAAAGATGGAAACAGGTTTGAGCAACTCATACAGCAAGGTTACCATAGTTCTTAATACACATCTCTGTCACCCCTCCACCATATCATCAACAACAAACTGTAGACACAACTCAATAGGTATAGCTACACCTTACCTACCAGTGGGACATGTGTTGTACCACACTTTGTGCTATGTGTTTCTAGCCATGTTCCCTGTGTGGACACTATCATTGCTGGCCTGTTACAGACTATTCACCTGCATGCCATTGTCAGGGCCACTATGGTTCCATATATGCATGTTGTATGCTTGTTATGTGATTGCTGCACATCTGACATTCTGTGTTATTGGGAATATCTATGCATGCTGTTGGACATGTTCCGGGATTGTGTAGACTATTACTACCCACATATGTTCTATAAGAGTGACACAATAGCATATGTAGGGTATATTTGCCAGCAGAACCACCTCTCCAAACTCATCTGGCCATGTCATCAGGCCACATCACATGTGGGACCCACCCTGGGGCCTCCTCATGTACTGGTCTAGCACTACCTTCATGTGGAACCACCTCAGGGGATGTTGTCCTCCCCCCTGGGGGCACACACAGACATGATCCTGTCCCCAGAGGTTAGGTCCAGGGTCTGCTCCATAGCGGGCTCCACAGACACATGTGGGATGTGCTACTTCATCCTGAGGCACCCAGTACACATTCACAGGTCTCACATGCTCCTCCTGCTCAGCCTCCAGGCCAAGCACCTTCAATGGATAGCAATGGGTGGGAGGTTTGTTCCCATTGTTTCCATATTGAGACCCATGCGGCTTCCACATCGCAGACCACACACACCATCCAGGGTGTTTACCCACCACACGTGTCATATACCACCCCTGTAGGCTGTCCTCTATATGTACCAACCTGGTCCACCTCCACAAATATATCTGCCATACTTCCCCATATTCCCATTCCCTACTTCACAGACAAGGGCAATATGGTTCCAACAAGGGGTTCACATGTAGCATACCCATCCATGTTGCACACACTTACAGCTGTATATATCTGTGCGTATTGCTATGTATGCTGTTCCCTAGCACATAGCATGCAGCACTGTGGTGGTAATATAGGGACATGTATTTACATACATATATATATGTGTGTGTGTGTGTGTGTGTGTGTGTGTGTGTGTGTGTGTGTGTGTGTGTGTGTGTACGTGTGTGTTTGTATATATGTAGACATGTGCATATAGATACATATCTATATATGTGTAGATATATATGATGTATATATGTGTTTGCATATATGTCTACATATAGGTATCTGTATATCTGTGGACATATATATATATATATATATATATATATATATATATATATATATATATATATATAATATATATATATATATATATATATATATATATATATATATATATATATACCTATATATGGGGTACATTCAGACATCAGGTCTGCAATCTCGAAACTCCTTCCTGCACAACTGCACTGTTCTGCCTTGCTACAACACAGACAGCTGCCACATATGGACACAATCTAACATTATGGGGGTATATATGGGGCCAGATTGCGGGTAACCCTATCACACACCTATGGCATTTTAGCATGCTGCAATACATGTTAACCTGCATGTCCTGCAAGTGGAGGGCTGTAGAACCCACATGTCCATCATTATGGCATTACGTCCACCACCAGCTATTGGCCACAGTAATATACATCCCTTCCATTACAAACCACACACTATATTGTCAGTTGGTGCTGCTCTACACAGTTGACGGGTATGGCCCACTACCCACAGGGACAGACTATAATGTCCATAGCAGTTGTTCAGCACAGCAACACCCTATAGAATATGTATATCATTCCACATCATCTACCCCAGTATTATGGATGAGGTACTACAGTCAATTACATACATATATTCTTCACATACATGTTGTGGGGATGAGGTTTGTTGTGGATAGTATCCTTGTAGGAGATAATTTTTTTTTCACTCCTTAGCCTGCTTCCTTTGTTGTACTTTCTGGTGTTGTTGCGGTTCAGGAGCTGTTGTATGTTTTATGTTTGTTTTCTCTTTCACTTTATTTCTCTGAGTCTCTCTCTATCTCTCTCTCTCTCTCTCCAGTAAGTGGATTGAGCTGCCTGCTATAGATTGCAGCATAGCTTTTGTGGGTGATGCACATGATAAGTTGATGGCCTCTGCACCAATCAGTGCCCTCCACTTGCTATCTGCATGCAGCCAGCTGTCTAGTACTTCCAATTGCCACTGGCATGGCAATCTACTACTATAACTCCCTACATCATATGGGCGTGGCCCCTTTACATTTCCTGTATGGTGGACATCCTTCCTGTGTGTGGGCAGCAGTGTTACAGACAGCAGGTAGGAATACCTCTTACAAGAAGATTTGCACACTCAGGCCAGCTACATATTTGTATGAGGTTCCAAAACTATAAACAGAGAGTGTGAGTACTGTTGTTGTATGCATTGTATAGCACCAGTGTTACAGGGTTTGTGTGTACATACTAGTTTAACACGGACTGCAGTCTGCCTGCATAGCTCTCAGCTATGTGCCTATCAACTTGATGGCCAGAGGTGTGCCTGTTATGTTTTGCCTGTCCACCACACAGGTCTTGTGTCAGATATATCAATGGCTGTGTGGGTGTGTTGATTGCAGTACATGGCTACATCCATTTGTGCTTCTGTCTTCATATTCCTGACTAAGGGTATGTTGTAGACTATCCTGTAACACCAGTGACTTGCTTAGTGTATGACATTACTATTTCACACATGGGCCTGTGTTCCAGCCTCTGTTCTCCACCTACATACCAGGCTTTGTCCATATGACATGCTGTCAGGGGTTATGTAGTGGCCTGTGAGTATGTCATGCTGCCATTCCTGCCATCATTCCACTACTGTTGTGATCCCCACAGATATTGTGGGGTTGGGTCCATATATATGTGGGCTTCATCTGCACAATACATGCGTGCCCTTATGCAGTCCAGAGGTCAGTGTGTGTAACAGTGGTATATGACCCTGTATGTCAGTCTATGGGGGGATGCACCATAGCTAAACTAGGCTGTTACAATAAGTGGGGTATCAGGGGCAAGCTGCCTTAAGGTATCTGGATGTACACTACAATACAATTCACCTTGAGTAAATGCAGGCCTACTGCTTTCTGCCATACAGACTGTTCTGTTTGTCAGTGTGATTGTGATGGTTTCAGTTATGCCTTATGTAACAGATACATCCCATTGTGTCATCTGAGGTCTTTACCCCCTAGAGATTGTGTACAGAGTGTAGATAGAGGCTGCTGGAATATATATCTCCATTACTTGCTGTGGATTGATTGCTGTCTTGTGGCCCAGTCTGTCTTTACTGTTGTACTACTTGAAGGCCTTGGCCTGGACAGCAACATATGTAATGCTTCCCAGAATACTGTATTAATGTATCTGTTTGACAGTTGCATTAGTCTGTTTATATGTATTTCAGAGTCTAAACAGCTATATGACATGGCATATACAACTGTAATAGTAGACAAATAAATCTTTCTCATGTATGCAAACCTGTGTGTGGTGTTATATCCTTTGACCTCCCTGTGGGTATATTTTGCAGGCATCAATTGTCATTTGTTTGGGTGATTCATACAGTGTCCAGTTGGTAAGGTTGCAACTGTAGGCATACTGGCTGTTCCGTATGGTGTGCACCCTCTACATATGTATCTTCCTATACATATCTCTGTGTGTGTATGTGTAGTTACATATATATATGTGTGTGTGTGTGTGTGTGTGTGTGTGTGTGTGTGTGTGTGTGTGTGTGTGTGTGTGTGTGTGTGTATATATATATATATATATATATCTATATGTATCCGCATATATGTGTATGTGTATATGTAGCTTAGGAATGTTTATTGCTTCCACATTGTACATTCCCTATGGTAGCCAGACTGTACTGCATGATATGTTATTGATAACAGCCTGACATCATACAGGTGTGATGGCTACTGTTAACATATTGTGCCCATGTTGTGTCAGGTCTTGGTTATGGGATTTGCAACAGTTGGTATTGTATTGCAGGGCAGATCTGTTTGGCTGTGGGGGGAGATATCAATACATACAAGACATATGTTGCTTGGGCCCCCCACCCCCATTAATGGTGCATGTGGTCATATATATATATATATATATATATATATATATATATATATATATTCGTTATGTTCTCTTTTATATCTATGGATATATATCTGTATATACATATATATATATATATATATATATATATATATATATATATATATATATATATTGCTGTATATATATAGACATATATATGTAGACATATATATCTATGGATGTATGCATATGTATATATATATATATATATATATATATATATATATATATATACATTTTCTTTTACTGATTTAGCTTCTCAATTGCTTAACCTGTGTAGGCATTTCATACCCCATGCAAACAAGGTTAAACCCGCTTACTGCTGGTTAAAAGTGTTTGCTTACCCCCATGTTAATTTTTTTAAAAGAAAAGAAAAAAGGGTTGATAGGAAAGTCGTGAAAAAGGGGCACAAAGAAGGAAAGACAGTAGAGAAAATAGCTAGGGATGTGCACGAAGGGTGTAGGGAAGGTCCATAGCTGCCCATGTCTTCTACAGCAACAGCTATGCATATACACTGAATTTGGGGATAGATTTGTACTCTCAAACCCTGAGAGAGGGGTGTGGACAACAATAATATGTTGTGAAGCCAATTAGACCAGATTGCATGTGTCCAGTGGACATGTGTGCGAAATCGACAGCTATGTATGGGGTGAGATTTTTTGAGGGGTACAGATTGCTCTTTTTTTCAGGTGAAAGTGGGAGGTTAAGGAGGGATTGTAGGTATATTTTGGGAGGTAGGTTGGGTAGGTTAACAGACAAGACAAACAAGATGCATACATGAGCGGTATATGACATGTGGGGGGTAAACACCTTGATGGGGTGGGATGTTGGGGAATTGGAAGCCCATGATCCCCCTAGTGGAAACAGTGGGACTGAGGTCCCCACCTATGGGTAGTCACCACTGCACCTTCACATCCCTGAAGGTGGCTGTGCTGGGGCCTGACTCAGAGAGCCAGGCCAACCCTCTAGTTGCGACAGGCGGCCCTCAAGCTGGCATAGTAGATCTCCAAATTGCTGTTTGAGCTTGCTACACACCATGACCTGGACCTGGCAATGTGTGACAGGTTCCTGTCCGCACCCGATCCCAGATGGGGGGGTGAGCCCCATTCGCAGAGGCGGTTCTACTCAAAGGTGGTGCAGGACCAACAGATGAGGAGGTCCCGGGTTGGGCCCCAGACGTTCTGGTGACCGGTGCCATGGCCAGCTGAGGTGGGACAGGTGGGTCCACTGGGACCCACATTCCCATACGTGCTAAGGTGTTTATGTTTTATCAACATATGTGGGTTAGTAGTAGTCAACACATTCCAGGATTAGGTATAACAGCACGCATAGATATTCCCATTAACCCAGACACCAGATATGGAACAGTTGCATAGCAAACAGAACACATGCATATATGGGACCACAGTGGTAATTACAACAGCATGCAGGTACATTGATTGCACCATGCCACCAATGTGGGAGTATTTCAACATAGCACATGCATAGAAACAGATTTAAATAATTATCAAGCAATTGGACATATGTTCCAACATTACCGTTAAGTCAGCACGTACCAATTGAGTTGGGTATTTAGTTTATTGTTGCAGATATGGTGAGGGGGAGAGAAAGATGTCAATTAACAACTAGTATATTCCTGTAGTTTGCATTACTTTCCTAGTCTGTGCTGTCATCTGTACCTTACAAGTATTAGTACACTACCCTATTGCCTTACTTTTGACAGTGGTATGGCTGTTGACAACTATATACATGAACTGGTTTTACATGCAGTATACACCTCTTATCTGGTATACCTGTGGAGGAATTGTTTAACACTAACTGTTTCTACACATACTCCTAGATTCCAGGTTGATGTTATGCACATATCTGTCCATCTCTTTTTGCACAGAATCTGGGCATGTCTTGACCACATGCAGGTGAACCGGGACATATTTAGACTATTGCCCTTTTAAACCTTTAGTGACATACAACAATATTATACAGGATTTTCTAGACAGTTATATTATGTAGCACAGTGTGGGTGACAGTGATGAGTGATACCTTATTATTCAGAGCAACTGCAACACTCAAATGCCATACAATACCAGAGTAAACAGTACCAGTACAGGGCATCAATCTTTTATTTCTAGGCACAGTGTTTGTATCTGATGGACCTGTGGGAGCAATGTTTGCTAGCACTACCTGAATATTACCACACAAATTACCAGATTCCACATTATTTTTATGCACATACATCTCACACTGTTACTGTACACACTGTGGTCACAGCTTGATAACATGGGGGTGTAGATGGGACATACTTGGCTTATTTCTCTCATAACATTTTGGGGTGCTGCTAGAGTGACATGTTTGTTCTTATAGATGTGTGACAATGAGTTGTGTTTCTTGTTTGCTGCCTAAACATCTGGGATAATCCCACTGATTTCCCAGGTGGACAGGGTGACAGGCAGCAGATATGGGCTGATTTACTGGACATTCTGGACATATCTGTACAGTTGTGGGGTATGATTCTGTATGCAGCCTGCTACCACTCTCAGGATTCAAACCATAGCTGTGTGTGCTAGAAAGACAACAGTGGACGTCTCAGTTGCATGTGTTGTTTGGATTTTGTTGTCTGTCTTTTCACTGTTTTCTGTCTATGTCTCTCTCAGTTGTACTATATGACCTCTTGGGATTACATCAGTCATATACAGACATTTTTGCACATTTTATTTATGGTGCACATGTGGGTAACAGTGCTTAATACAACAGTACTATTAAGTGATTGCAAATTTACATTACCATATGATACCAGAGTACACACATGCAGTCCAGCAGTTTGACCTTTGTTGTCAGGCTATTATGCTTTTATTTACATACAACCTATATGAGACTCTTGATGCCATGTTCTCTGCTGTATGCAGTACATGCCTTAAACAATACAGGTTTTATACAGGCAATTAACTTACTACTACTTTTAGATTTATTTCCTATGACAGTACATGCAAGAGTATTACTAACCTGCCTCGCGTTACAACCACTCCAAGTGACATCCATGGGCTTCCTGGTTCGCAACCTGCTCACTTGCCACTGTGAAAGATGTAATAGGAATATTTAGCCATACCTATCCATAATATACATGAGCTTGCAATTATTAAAAAGGTAGTGGAGTGATACTTACACATGGCTGGGACCTCCCCTGTACTCCTAGCCTCTTGGATCCACTGATCGAAGAGATCCCCCTTTCACTGCTTTGGATCAGCATAGTGATGCCTGACCTGCTCACCAGTTCGGGTTATGCCAGTGGCACTGGAGGGGTCACAGGAGAGATGGTCCCAGGCTTCCGCTTTATATTGAGAACCCTGGTACTGGCCCTGCAACAATCTCTGCTCATGGTCTTTCACAATGAGTCCTGCCATGACTCTGGACTCCTGGATGCCCCAGCACTGCACCCAAAAGTGCAAACCCATTCCAGACATAGTGCCTACAAGGGGAAGCTACAACCAGTTATGAGATGTGTTCCCACCTGTTAGGTTTAAATAAGGCAATTTCCCACACTTTGCCATGATTGGAGGGTTTTGAAACTGCTAAGCTGTGGGCAAACCTGATTACTTAAGTTTGCCATTGTTTAAAGGGTATACCAATGGGCAACTTGATTTAGCTGGCCTACACATTGCTTACACCTACTAAGCTGGACTGCGCAATGCTTAGCATTGCTTAATATTTAATTTGCATTATATTTGCTTTTTGGCATTGATTTAGTATTCATTACATGTTATATATGTGTTTGGTATCCATGATTCATGTGTGCATACACTGTATGGGGTCCTTGTGTTTATTAGGGGATTTCAACACTTTATTACAATGACACCTCACATCTGGGCTTACTGCAGTACTCCAGTTCACATATGTATGTTATGTAGTAGGTTATACAACATAAGACTGTATATTAATTCCTTTCACATGTTCAGTTTGATTTTCCTATAGTGAGGATTTGTTTGGTGATACCTCAATCTTATATACTGCTATGATGGCTTAGTGGTTAACTACTGTGATTATAGTGTACAGGGTCCTGGGTTCAAGACCTTGAAAGGCTGTTTATTTTGTTTCTGGCCAGAAAAGGGGCTGTTGCATACAGAGTAATTAAGGCACTTTTAAGCAATTGTAAGTGGGTTTGCGCATGTTTGTGCAAAAGTAAGCAATGCTAACCTCCAGTTCAATATGCTTACAGATAGTTAGCCTCAATATTGCTTAACCTGTTTGCGCATTGCTTACTCCCGTGCAACCGGACTTAAACCCACTTACTACTGCTTAAATATGCTTACTCCCACTTACTACTGCTTACATATTCTTATTCTTGCTTACTAGTACTTATACCTGCTTAACAACACACTCATTTAGACAGTAATGGTTCTTGGGAAGGTGGTGGATTTGGAAAATGTATGGAGTTATCATTCATTACACATTTTACCTTCCATTTGTATCCCTGATTCATGTGTACTTATACTATATGGGGCACTTGTGATGATCTGTGGACCTAGCAACATTATGACAATGACACCACACATCTGCATTTAATGCAGTACTCCAGTTCACAAATTTATGTTATTTAGTAGGTTATGCAACTAACAATATTGGTCATAAAGTGATTTGACTTGGAAAATGGAATGTACTAGAGTGGGACTCGAACCGAGAATGACTGCTCATAATGCAAATGCTCTGCCCACTACACTATTGCTGTTTTGCTTCATTTGCATATATCTCGCTTTTTATTCTCTTGTGCCATTTAAGCTGCATTAATCATAGCTAACCGATGGCCAAACCCATGCACCTACGATTAAATTTAATCTGTTTCATAAAAAAATACATGTTTATATTTATTGTTTTAACTATTGCCCTTGTACACGTAAGGGGGTGTTGCTGGGGTTATGTGAACACCTATGAGCAGTCTCGCTCATTCTTTTATTACTACTCTTCTGTTCTTCATTGCAGGGGCATATATATTCTGAGAGGTCTGCTCTCAGACATGCCCCCTGCACTCTTACACACCCCGTGTAAGATTAGGAGCTCAGGCAGCTCATCTTCATTAATATGCATGGCGCGCTGCTATCCTGCTCCTAAATGGCTAATAAAACAGCAATCGTGTCTGAATGTAAACAAAGTGAATTCAGAACAGGAAATATTTATTGAAAAAAGAAAAAAAATGAACATACTACAAATATTGTAGTACAAAATGTATAGCATATGAACATGATATTTCTTCTGAACAAATACGTAATAAGTTTGTGATATCACAAATTGAAAGAGAAGAAAGAGAGGGAGTTGTGAACATTAACACCTGTATAGAACTTAACTCTGTTGGCAAAGAGGGAAACCACAGGAAGAAGAAAATGTAAAGGATACTAATGTTTTACTACATTTTAATTGCATTCAAATGATATCAGAAGATTGGCTGTGTTACAATGGTTTAAACAGATTTTTGCCAATGCTTATTAGATGTAAGGTATTTAGGATGTTAACACTATTTAAATTATTGTGGAGAAACGAGATACATTAGACGTTTGGAACAGGTTCATGTTCTATACTGCAACATTATTAAACTCTGATATAATGGCATTAGATTATGCATTTATTAAAACAGGACTTGCAATGATTTTAGATTTATAAAGTAATACAAAACCACCAAAATTAATTGCTTTGTTAGGCATATACAAATGTTAAGGTGAAAGTAATCTATTTGAAGCTGTTAATAAGTCATATATTTCAGTAAATATTCCTTTGAAAATGTGAAACTGTAGCATATTTATTTATGTTTGTTACTTGGACTATTGTGACATATAGCTCATTTACCTGTGTGTGAGTTTTGCATATACTTTATTTTTCGGAACTACGTTTGCCTTTGTGTCTGGAATGTGACTGAAATGGGTCATTGTACCACTCCACCTACTTAGTTATCAAACATAAAAATAAATAAGTAAATAAACATGGATAGCTGGAAAGGTCAGCTGTCTTCTTAGGAGGTTTACTTACTGATTGACATAAGATGTGAAAAGGTAAAAAGACCTTACAAAATGTTAGCAGCTAATAGTTGGAAGAGATAGGCAGTTTATGTATTGAAAAGATAAATGGAAATTGAGATTTACTGTTTCATACATGCACATAGTGAAGAAGATAAAACATTTTCCTGATCACTTCACCATGTGGGCTTCACTTGGAATAAAACATAAGTAATTAGAGAAAGTAAATTAATAAATCAATTGGCAGCTATATATTTAGAATTATGGGAGGTGAGAGATGAAAAGATAAAGTTATGTGAGAATTATAAAGGATTTGCTTCTTTTAAAGCAGGGCAGCATTGTGGGGAGCATATAAGATACACACATGCACACACACACACACACACACACACACAATGTATATATATATATATATATATATATATATATATATATATATATATATATATATATATATATGTGTGTGTGTGTGTGTGTGTGTGTGTGTCACAGGATACCTTCTCCTTGAAAATAACCAAACACCAGACGGGGTAAGGTTATAAGCGCATTTGTTCTCTTTATTCACACTCAGTACAAATGGAACTGCATCTGTTCTGAGGTAGGAAGGTATCTGATGAAGTTCCGTTTGTACTGAGTGTGAATAAAGGGAACGAAAGCGCTTATAACCTTACCCTGCCTGGTGTCTGGTTCTTTTCAAGGAGGAGGTATCCTGTGACATTTTTGTTGGATTATTTGCTTTTATGTGTTTTACTATTGTGATGTATATATATATATATATATATATATATATATATATATATATATATATATATTACAGTTAGAGTCTAATTTGTATAAGGATGAGAAACTATAATAAAATATGCTTGTAAAAGACTTACAAATCATTTGGGAAGTCTTTAAAAAATAAATATTTTAACATAACTGGGTGAAGAGGCAATCATTAGTATGCAGATAATAGTATTTGCTAAAAGTCAAACATTATTAGGCAACAATAAAGAAAGAGGAGGGAAAACTTTAAGAATTAATGAATGTGGAGAACAAGACAGGGTAAAGTAAACATTATGGCAATAATATTATAATGTGTAAATGTTTTGTATTTAAAAATGGACATGAAATTAAAAGTAAATAGAAATTTAAAGTGATACAGTTGAAAACAAATTATTGTACAAGAACATTTCAGTAGAAGAATGAGATGAAGTGCTAAAAGAAGGTTTAGATAATAGTGTACCAGGAAATGGTGATTGTTGTTTTTATAAAGAAATGAGTTTGTTAGGGCAAAAATATTTTTCTGCATTATTAAATGTTTGCAAAACAGAATATAATGTGAGCAAATACATGCAAGAGTTATTAGATTTATTTAGAAAGAAAAAATAAATAAATAAAAGAATGCTTTAAAACTGGTTACCAGTCCTATAATGGAAAAAAGGTTTATTAATACTCTACAGGAAATATTTGAAGATATAATGACAAAAGTAATGCCAGAATGTGTTTTTTTTTGGAATGAAGGGAAAGCCATCCAAAGAAATGTTAGCTATCCTAAAATAGGGTCTATATCATATGAGCAAATTGCACAAATTGCGAACGCTCATAATATCGAACATACCGGACCTTCAACTTCCTATTGTGGGGGTGCCCCCCACACCCCTTGCTAAATATATATTCCAACTCCAAGATCGCACTACAGTGAGGAAAGGGCTAATATCTCATTCTTCACTGTACTGTGATCTCAGAAAAAGCACTTCAAGGTCTGGTACATTTGATATTATGAGCGTTCGCAATTTGTGCGATTCACACATATGATATAGACCCCCCCCTCAAATACATCAATCTTAACTTGCAAAGAGACCAATGTGAAAAAACAGACTCCAACAATGTATGACAAACAGTTAAAAAATAAAGCATCCTATTTTTGTACTGCATAAAACACAATCCAATTTTTTGATGTACGCGTGAAATAATCTTTCAACTAAATGCATTTTTCTAAAGTATGTATCAACCTTTTAATGCTCAGATACTGTGTCTTTAATATAAGTCTTTAATAAAAGACAACAGCTTGGAATTCAAGAGCACTTGATTTTATATTCTGCGGCCTTTATTTTATATTCTGTATATCTTAAACAAAATTTAATATATAAAACACTCTCCAATTATATGGTGCTATCTGTCTGCAAACAGTACCTTAAACAATGACATTTCTATAAAACTACTGTGTAATTATAAAATACTATGAGCTCATAAATTGAAATGTTACATCTAGTAGCATTATTTAGATTAGTAGACTATCAAGATTAGTACAAACTAAATTTAAAACACTTTCATTATCTATTTAATTCATTTGGCTGTATCTCCACAGTCAGGACATAGTAATAGCAATATGAACTACATTTAACATTCTGTTTCTGTCCCAACAGTGTGCTCCTCATGGCTAGTCATATACTACTTAACCTCCAGGCCAATACATAGCTCACAATTTGTCAGAATACAGCTACTGTCAGTCAGGGCAGATACATCATTGTCATTAATAAATCTGACGTTAGCTGCAGGTCTCAGTACTCTGCCAGCATACTGCTAAAGTCATTTATGCACAGTAACATGCAGAGTCAGTAGATGGGTTTCATGGCTCTTACATTGTGAACTGAACTGTTACAAAGTTTCCAGTGAAAATTAAAAAAATCATAATGAAGCTCACATATTAATGTGAATGTTCAAGAGTTTGATTTTATAAACAGAAAGTATGATTTAAGAACTGGGCAGGGGTCCAAGAGTCTGTTAATAACCATCTCAAACATCAGCTGTCTAGTAAGTCTATGTCTAATAAGGGATCAGTCTGTGAATAAAGCAAAAGTCTCTCAGCTTCTGCTGTCTTTGTCCTCTGGAATTAAAGTGGCAGTTCATTTCAGATATTATTTTATTCATTGGTGAGCACAAAGCTTTGACTCCAGCTTTGTTGCAAAAATCTGCCTACTTGCTGAGACAACCCATATTAATCATTACAGGCGTAATCTATTTTAAACCAGATATGAAGGAATTGTGCTTTTCAATAATTAAGGCAGTATTTTTTGAAGAAAGGCCAGTAATGTTTGAGACTGAGATGGTAAATGTTTCATTGTTTACATTATATCAAATGCTTGCCGTCCCCTTACACACATTTTGGCATATTAAGACATTTTTATTATTTTTGTTAGCTCTTTCATCTAGGTAATCCTCAAGGATCAGGATCGATAGATGTTTTTCATCACCCATAGCTGTGATTTGGTCCATATAAACACACAGAAGTGTTTTTGACAATTGTCATCATTCTGATAGTGAGGACCCGATACCTTTCTTGCAATGCAACCTGCCTGTCATTTTTTCAGAGAATATCTTATTCCTCTCTCTATGTTTTCATTTCCTTTCCTTCTTTTTTATAAGGCACTGTTTTATTAGACTACTGACAAGCAATAAATTTGATAGGAGCATACACTGACACAGCAGTCTGCATGCATGTTGCACCTCAAGCTACACTGGTGGCTTCCCGAGGTTAAGTGAGAAGCCTAACTATATAAAACAAAATTAATACATATTGGGACAGTCTATTACCAACCTATTACCAGTACTTACAAAACCCCATTAAGACATTATTTAATTGCAGTCAGCATTGTAGAGGTCTATTCTCTATTGCATAACTAATATTCCATTGTTGGAATGGATAAGTCCAAAAGGTTCCCCTTCTGTGTTATAGTCTTACTGGGTGACCCTGAGCATTTTCCATTTCAAGTTGCTGGGTCTATTTTATCAGCCATATAAACTGGATTTAAACGTCAGATGGTTCTAAATGTGCTCAAACATATGCATGATTCACTGTATTCAGTCTATCTAGTGATTCCGTTTTGTTTGTAGTTTGCTGCGTGACTTTAAGAACCTTTTATAGAAAACGATTAATCTTAATTGAATTATCAGCTAATTGATTAATTTAATTCATGTATTAGGCTATGCCTCCCTATAAATATGCTGCTTGTTTTGAATAGTACATTGTCTGAAGAAGCGTATCATAGCATACGCGAAAGCGCTCACCGTTTGTCTTTTCTTTTCGAATAAATTATTTTATGCAACGTGGAGAGTCAGAGGTTTTTGTTCTACACTTTATCGTTTATACTAACTTCAGACTCTTTAGCTGATAGAGATCCGTTCCTGTTTTATATCTGCTTTGGCTGTTTTTGGGATCTCCACAGCACATGTTATGGCAAATTTAGATGTCGAACTGGATTATAACCCAGAACCGAGGAGACTAACTAACGAACAGCAATGGACTGCTATCACTTCATGTAAGTCAAATCCTTTATTGGCTCTGGATTTGAACATTCCAGTTCCCAGCATAACGGAGGTTAACATTGACAATTTAGAGCTTTTTAACTCCAATATAAAAGTGCTTGAAAATGATCTGTATAAGTTGCAGCGGATGATATGGCAACGCAAACACCTAGAGGCGTGCCTACATTACAAGCTCATTCCACGAGGGATGCGTATTCTTGTTATGCCTACATATGGCGATACGCATCCAACATTGCTTAAAAAATGGCAAGATATAAACATTGAGGCCAGTCATAAACATATGCAGCTCCTTATTGATTACTTTGAACCACTTAAAAAGGAGCTATTATCTAAAGTAAATGATTTTAATACTGAGTTGCGAAACAACTTTCCTGATCCTTTTTGTCTACGGAAATTAGAAAATATGTACTGTCAAGTCAACACCTATGCTATGAAGCTTCAGCAAACTAAACTCAGGAAGCTTGAACGTGACTTTAGGGACTTTTCCACCAGTTGTGTATTTGTTTGGCCGAGGAGGTCCGACAATTACTCTACAAGAGAGAATCCTACTCCGAATTCAGCGCTGCTGGACCGTACGCTTACAGCGTCAATTCCAATTGGTCCAGCGATATCAGAATCTCTGCTTGGTTCACGCAAAGATACATTTCATGAATCGTTTACTACGCCACCAGAAACTTTCACTTCTGTTACGAGTGCTGCCCTTATCTCCACTCCGCTTCCTAATCAAGAAGCGAACAAGGCAGCTAGATCTTTGCAACATGATATGGGAGCCATTAGTAAACGGCGGACTGAAGACAACACACCTTTTTTACCCCTACCTATAAGGAAACCATCATTTACGAAGGGAAGAAGAAACAGCTGGGAAACCAGAAAAAGAAAATTATCCGGCGAAACGAACGTATATCAACCCAGAAGACAGAAACAATAGGAACACTTTACTTTAATATGTCTAGGTACGTTTTAAATGTTAATGACATTGCATTGTTGAATAATGGCCTATCTTTCATTCCCTCACGAGAGAGCAAACTATCGGACATTTTAATTGACTTGCGTTTGTTTGCTCGTTCAGTCACTTTAAAACTGCAGTTTTCAAAGGAAAAGAAAGTAATTTCAGATAATGATGTTAATATTCCTCTATATAGAAAGAAAAGTTCTTTTGTACCAGTTATGCCGCCTCATGTAGATTCTTTTGTCAAACTATGTGAAATTGATTTTTATCAATATTTTTATAATGGAAAGAAGAAATGTGCTTATTTCAATATGTCTAGTGATGCTATGAAGTCACTACAGAATCTTAGCTATGATTATTCTTTGACTTTTAGACCAGTAGATAAAGGGGGAGGCATAGCCATATTTGATACAGCTGATTATAATGTTTTAATGGATTATATGCTTAATACTGATGTTACTTACCTTTTAATTAATCAAGCTAAATTAAGTCAAATAATTAAAACTGTCAGGGAAGATCTCTATGACATGCTAATGTGCTATCAGATACCCAATAGCCTATATGAATTTTTTTCTATTGATTCTCCTGTAGTCCCTATTATTAAAGGGCTACCAAAAATGCACAAAGAGATTAAACCACCACCGATGCGTCCAATAGTATCTGGAGCTAAATGGGTTACCGAGAACATATCAATTTATTTGGAAAAAACTTTAAGGCCTTTAGTAGATGCTATTCCAACGATTCTAAAGGACACCTACCAGCTTATAGACTATTTACATTCATCAGAATTCACTTTTATACAAGACAAACATCTACTTATTACGATGGATGTACAAAGTCTGTTTACTTCAATTCCCAATACAGAGGGGATTGAAGCTATACGTGAATTGTTACAGCATACTCCCACAGTAAATGGGAACACAACGATCCTAATTTGTCAACTACTGGAATTGGTTCTTAGCAACAATGTGTTTGCATTTGGGGGTGACCTATACCTACAGACCTGTGGTGTGGCTATGGGGACCCCCTGTGCAAACACATATGCTAATTTAGTTGTGTATCACTGGGAATTGAACCATGTTTTTCAACATACTTTATTTAATAAAGTTTTAGTATATAAGCGTTTTGTGGACGACATCTTAATCGTATGGGATGGCTCTATAGAGGAGTTTTTCATTTTTAAAACACATTTAGAAACTACCACCACATTTCTTAGATTTTCAGTTGAAACATCGTATCTATCAGTAAATTTTCTGGATGTCAGTTTGAATATCAGGAAAGGGAGATTAGTATCCACTTTATACAAGAAGAAATGCTGGAGGAATACAATTCTGAAATATGATAGTATGCATCCGCGACATACTTTTAAAGGAATACTAAGAAGTCAATTTACTAGATTAAGCAAAATATGTACTGATATAGATGATTTAAAAAGAGAAGCTGATAATATGGTAGATATGTTTTTAGAAAGAGGTTATGACTATGATTTAATAATGGAAGCCAGGAATAAAATTTTATTTCAAGAAAGTTCAGAATTGGATGATATAAAAAGTAATTATTTTCTCCCTGTCTTCAAAAGTGATATATATAATTACAGGGAGAAAGTATCCTTTATCACGACTTATACAAATGACTTTCAGTATATTAGGAAAATATTATTCAACAATTGGAAAGTGTTATTGACAGATGAATCTACATCAAAAATAGTAGGTATTACTCCCCACATAATCTACAGGAGTAATAAAAATTTGAAATCCTTATTGTGTGATAGACCAGCCTTGATAAATGATGTTTTGCAAAAGTCAATTTATTCCTTTGGAACATTTCCCTGTCAACACTGTAACTATTGTAAGTTTATCACAAAATTGCAAGACTTTACACATCCAGAGTTTAACTATGTTTTTAAACCAAGATTCAGGGCTACTTGTGATACCTCAGGCCTAATTTATCTGGCCACTTGTGAGTGCTGTTCTGCATTTTATATAGGCCTCACTAAAAGAAAATTGAGAAATAGAATATATAATCACCAGTACGATATTAAAAAGAAAAATGAATTAAATGCCCTAGCTAAACACATTATATCCAATCCATCACATACTTTTGTGTTTAGAGTATTGCAAACTGTGGAAGTTAATGCTAGAGGTGGTGACTATATAAACTTGATTGAATTAAATGAATTGAAATGGATTCTTAGACTCAGAGGCCATTGCTCTCCAGGATTAAATAATTATATCACAATAAGATCTTTTCTCAATAATCGGAGATAATTTCATCGTTTGATGTTTTAACATCTTTATATATATATCTTTATTTAATGCACGAAGTAGTTATTTACTTATCTTATTTCATTTATTTATTCATTTTTTATTTTTTATATTTTATTTTTTATTTTTTATTTTTTATTTGCATCACTATCTAATACACTGTTCATTGGTTGAAGAACTATAGTTAGTGTCAAAATATATGGATTCTGAATTATTCTTGAAACACATGCTCTATTTCCTAAAGTCTTTAAGGCTTATAAACTAGATGAATATTCATCTATATTTATTTTCATCCTCATATTTATACAGTGGTATATCTTATCTCTTTCTCTTCTTAATGTTTTATTGGAATGTGGTTTTTAAATAAGTTTATAAATGTATTTATTTATTTATTAAATAAATATTTGATTAATTTATTATAACAATTTATTATTAATTATATAATTGATATTCTTAGATTCCTGCTGGTTATGAAATGTTTTACATTCATATTTACCTATAGCAATTTACTATGATATGATGTATAAAGATCAGTATGAATGTTTAGTTAAGAATGTTATTTCAGATTTCCCTGACACTAGAAAATACTGGTTCATTTATTATTTTATTTTTAGTATATTTATTGATGTATTTTTACTTATATATACATCAATTCATTTATTTATCTATTTATTTAATTTATTGTATATATATTTGCTGTCTAAAATGAAATTTTAAAATGTTGAAGTATTGAATTTTTACATATACTAAAAATATTTTTTCACTTCTTAACTTGTTTATACCCCAAATATTTATAATACAAATAATCTCTACACGATAAATGTCATTTTATGAAAGGTTGAAAGAAGAGACTAATATATATATTTTAAATTACGTTGTATAACGTTATACATTAAACAAATATATATACTTAAGTGAACGTCAGATGGTTCTAAATGTGCTCAAATATATGCATGATTCACTGTATTCAGTCTATCTAGTGATTCCGTTTTGTTTGTAGTTTGCTGTGTGACTTTAAGAACCTTTTATAGAAAACGATTAATCTTAATTGAATTATCAGCTAATTGATTAATTTAATTCATGTATTAGGCTATGCCTCCCTATAAATATGCTGCTTGTTTTGAATAGTACATTGTCTGAAGAAGCGTATCATAGCATACGCGAAAGCGCTCACCGTTTGTCTTTTCTTTTCAAATAAATTATTTTATGCAACGTGGAGAGTCAGAGGTTTTTGTTCTACACATAAACTGGATTTAGTTAGGGGTCTTGTAACTCCCACTTCTTAGTAATGTGCTTTATCAACCATGATAACTAAACTAATTAATTGTAATGCATTCTCTGCTGTCACCTACGCCCATCTGCCCAGCCCAACTGGAAGGCAATTCTTATTAATTCAAAGTCTCCTCCTCTGATTACATTTACTAACCTCTGTATATCCTCTTTAAAATGCACCAGCACCTTACATTCCTAAAATATGTGCTGCCAATCATTATTCCTTTTATCCCTGTGTCCCCACAGTTTTCTAAGTACAGTAGGGTTTATCCATTTTAGTTTTCCATGAGCATAAAAATATCACTGTAGACATTTCCAACCAAAGATTTTAAATTTCTGCAATTTGGCAAATACTTTAGGGGGCTAAATATTTGCCCCTCTAATACTCTTCCGATACTGTCATATCCAACATTTTCATAGCAGTTTTAGAGCCGTTCCTGTGCTCATTGAGATGGCTACTTGTAGTCTGATATGCCAAATTGCCTCTTGTTCTTCTTCTGCTGCTCAGCTTTCAACCCTACATAAGGCAATTAATCTCTATTTGCTAGAGTAAACTATTCTCTCCCTTCCTCATTGGTTCCCACATGCCTTCTCATGCCTTCTTCACCATGCATGGCTAACCACATTATTACCATTCTCAGTACAATTTTTGGTATAGTCCCCTATCAGTACTGTCTCCTTCCACCATTTACCATGCATCCTTATTTTGAGGTATTTCACTACCACTTTATATGTATAAGGTTCCAAGTGATTTACTGGGTCATTTATAATGTTGCAAAAAAAAAACAAGTCTCCTTATCTCCAGTTTTGCGGTGTTTCTCACCGTATGTATTACATTCCATATGATTCTATAGGATGTCAATTGCATTAAATATTATAACCTAAGCTGAGTAGCCTCATTCTACCCCTTCAGATTTGACATGGAGAGTATGACATGATTTGGTGGGAGCATTACCTTTTCCCATTTAATTCTTGACCTTCTACTTTCCAAAATAGATCTTTCAATTCTTTATCTATTTTTTGCCAAGCTAAACTCTTTTGGGTTTAGAAACATAGCTGACCTACATCTATAACTAAGGGTACCAAGATCATCTTAATTACTTGAATCCCTCCATCCATCCTCAACCCCCTTTCCCATTTTGCATATGGGGTTGGTGTGTCATTTCAGCAGTGACAATTGTCTCGAGCCAATGTTTACACCAATGGCTGTCTAACACTGCCGTGGATAATTACTTGAATCTTAATGCTTAAATTCAACCACAGCATTCAAACATCCCTTATTTTCTTCAAATTATTTTGTAAAGTTTCTCCTTACATCTCTTTAGTAGCATTTATTGCATTCTCCTTATGAATTATATCCAAGTATATAATGTTCTTATAACTTCACAAGTAATGATATTGTTCAAATAATTCATTAGTTGGGGTAAAACCCATGGCAATAACTTGCTTTGCAATCATTGATTTTATACTGTGACAATGACTGAAACTATTTTAATATAGAGAATAGTATGGACATTCATTCAACACTGGTATATAAAAACATCATCAATGAACAGTGCAAACATTTGCTGTGTACCTCACAAATTATGACTTTTCATTGCTGAACATCTAATCTTTTCTGCTAGAGACTCTCTATATGATGAACATAGATGTGAGGATATTGGGTATATACTTGTCTAATGTCTGTCTGGATCTTCAGTGCCCATTGCAACCTGTCACCCACTTTGACCCCTCCTTCAGAGTCCATGTATACATTTTTATCAGATTAACAAAAGCATCCGGGATGTCCTTTTTCATCACTATAATGCTATCATATATTCTATTCCACACTATTGAATCTGTCTGGATTTCTATCTCTCTCACTCTCTGAAACATGAACATTCTATTTATGTTGTTGAATGTTTCCTACCCTCCAAAAATTTACTTCTCATGATCTGTACATCTCAGTAAGATATTTGCCACTCATTTAGCTAGTATAGACATCAAATCTTTATAAACATGTTTTAAACCCAAGGTAGGTCTCCAGGAGGTAGGAAAAGTGAGGCCCTTCCCATATTTGGTATAACTACTATAATTGCTTCCTTCCAAGAAACAGAAATATGTCCCTGTTCATAAATATGATGGAAAAGTGTCTCCAACACCATCACTAAAGACATACCATCCAGCTTCCATACTTTCACTGTTCTTGAGGGCTTGCATTTTGCTTGTCCTGCTATGTTCTGTTTAATGATCTCCATCCTTTTTTCCATGGGCTGTTGATCCATTTCTTATAGTTGTAACCAAATGTCTTGTTTTTGGAGTGATCCCCAAATTTCCTGCAAATGCAACATTTGATAGTACACAATGAAATTGCCTAAGATTTCATCTAGGTTTCTACTTAGTCCCTCTATGAAAGGGTTTCTATCTTTGGTGACCATTCTTTGCACCCTTTGATGCTGAGCCCCCTGATGAGTATTTTTGCATAGTAGGATTAGCATCAAAAGTTTGTTTCATCAAGGCTATCTTTTGTTTGTACACCTAGAATGAATGTATCAACACATTATCCCCTATATCTTCATAGCTCCTTAATTCTTTTTCATTAACTTTTCCCAGATTTCCCTGATTAGAGTTGAGGGTCTGTATGTTCTTAACATACACACTCCTACTTTTCTCCCACATCTCTTTCTCTCACATCTTAACTTTCGTCTTAAAATCAACATTAAACTTCTCTCACTGAGTTGCTATATCTTTGGTGATTTAGAGCGATATACTCTTAATACAGAATTTAACCTAAGAAAAGATAAAACACTAGTATACCCATTAAGTAAAATCATAAATATTCTAAAAACTCATATAAAATATATATATAACAAAATGCATGAATTTCAAAGACTGTGGGTGGGATTCAATAAAGGAAAATCTCCAGGTCCGAAAAGTGTAGCAGCTTCTGCATGGAATATGGCCACAGAGCGATTCAGTAAACAAGGCTGGGGACTTGCATGAGCCTGCCAGCACTAATATGACACAGACACCACTGAATAATGCTATTACCTTATTTGCTGGTGAAAACCATGCACATGAGGTGAATTAGCAATTCAGTAAACAGGCAGGCGTCCGTGTCAGATCAGTGTCTGTTGCAGAAATGTATTCGGTTACTAACCATGTAAATTTCTGCAAAAATCAAAATGGGAGCATGACAGCCCAGAGTAAAGCACGCATTATAACTATTAGGCATGCCAATGGCCAAATATATGACCTTTGGCATGGAAAACAGTTGCAAAATTATGAAAATCAAAGTTTTTTTTCCCAATTATGGCCATTTAAGTGTAGCGCAGTGGTGTGCAATGAGATTGTGCAGAAAATATGAAAAAAATAAGAAAAGACAATTTTATGGGAAATATGACTTTTGCCATTATATTGGGTAGCATGCAGAACTAAAACAATAACAGGTAACACTGGTTGCTAAGGAGATAGGCTCTGGTGTAGTGATGTAACAAGGGATTAAGGCAGTGGGGTATGCAAATTAGCTAAATTTATTGAATAGCAAAAATGGGAGACCATGTCCACCTGCACCTAACCATATAGGAGCTATAATACTGCAGTGCAAGCAGGAGAAGCAGCTGACATGAAAAGGGTGTGTGTCATGCTTGGTGTAAGCACATTGGAGCTCCGCTGCCTCTATTTGCACTTATCTAAGCACAGCTAAGCAAGAGGGTGTGTCTGAGTACTTTAAGAAATGCTGAGCATGTTTGAGTCCCTGAGAGCATCCTTTCTGCTCAAAACTGTTTACTATAGCTGCAGGGGTTTGCATGGCACACCACAGGGCTTAAACACAATGGAAATAATAAAAAAAGACAACAGGAACCAGCAGAAGTGTTTATATTTGAGCAGCGGGATTGTGCAGCATGCAGTGGGGCTTAGAAGGGGCAGAATAGGAAAAAGAAAAACATGAAATAAAAGAATAAAGGCACTCAAGTACAAATAATATAGCTGGCAGGTAGAAGGTATCATAGTCAGTCAATCACAGAGGCAGCATCAGCAGCACACCAGTATATACTATGCAAACACCTTTCAGTCTGTTTTTTTTCCCACAAACTTTGGACCATTGATCTACATACTCAGGGGAATTTTAGCTGAAAAAAGTTAAGGGCTGCTGTCACATTGATACAACAGTATGTGCTAGAGGCTGAGGGCAGTGATGAGGATGATGCTGACAACCATCCCAGACTGAGGAGGAGGAGAAGAGTGTTCAGACCCAGGGTAACCTACCAGGGGCTACATGATTTGGAGATAATAGAGTGCTACAGGGTGGACAAGGACTTATTTCAGCAACTCTGCAAGATGTGCTGGCCTCATCTCAGACCCAGAGGCAAAAGAGGAGAACCCATCCTAGTTGAAACCAAGGTATTTGTAGCCTTAAGAATACTAGATACAGGTACCTTCCAAATACCTACTGGAGACATCATGGGGGTATGACAGGCATCTGCATCCAGGGTCCTCCAACAATTCATGGATGTCATGCAAATACATGCTGATGAGCACATATATTTCCTCAGCACTAGTGATGAGAGGACCAGCAATATATATCTCTTCCACCATGTAGTAGACTACCCAGATGTACTGGGTGCCATAGACTGCCTGCACATCCACATTACGGCACCACCAAGTGAAGAGGGTAGAGTCTATGTCAAACTCAAGGGCTATCACTCCATCAACTGCTAGGTTGTGTGCAATGTAAAGGACATTACCATGAATGTGTGTGCTGGCAGCCCTGGTAGTTATCACAACTCCCACATCTGGCATACCTCACAGCTGTACCAGGCATTTGCTAGATGTGACATCCTGTATGCCCATCTGGTGGGGGATGCTGGCTATGCACTGGAGCTGTGGATGATGACACCAATCAGAAATACGCACACACACGCACACACACACACACACACACACACACACACACACACACACGAATGCCATAATGAGGCAGACGCACAGGCCAGAAACATTATAGAGCATGTGTTTGGGATGCTAAAGTCACAGTTCTGCTGCTTTGACATATATGGTGGAGCCCTGCAGTACTCTCCAGCCACATGTACACACATTCATTGTATGTACCATGCTACACAATATGATCCTGTGGAAACAGCTGCAGCAGGAACATCACAAGGAAGGGCCACACAGCCTCTTACCAATGCCAAAGCTCCCACCAGCACAGGAGATCTCGGAGGAGAAACCTCCTGAGCCTGCTCCTGTAGGCAGATGGAGGCATGCCCAGTATGCCCAGGCCTTGGCAAAGAGGCAACACATAGCACACACACTGACACTGTAGAGACCCAGGGACTGACAACTCACTCTGACTCACACACACACACACAGTAAAATGGATGCCACACACATCATACTACCTGTGTCTTACCATGTATAGGTTGAGTACTGCATGCAGCTGACAGAGGGAGCCCTCAAGCACCATCCTCACAACTACCACAGGCACAAGGTAAGTCAGTCTTCTTAACGATAAATGACTGCAGTAATACGTTGTGGTAGCATAGCTATGGTATTGATGTATGCATGCAAGGGAATGGGGTGGCCTACCAGGATAGCAGCAGACAACTGACAGCTATGTTGGACAACAGGAAGTGTCTGCCCAATACCGGCTTCCCCAGAGAATGCATAATTTCCCTAGGTGACAAGTCTCACTGCAGTATATGTGGGGGTTAACAAACTGGGGGTCATAGGTCACATGCATGAGTATCAGTGTGGGGGTCCCATACTCAACCCTCAGCATCACCAAGCAAGTCAGCTGTAGAAAACCATAAAGAAATGTCTGGCAAAGACCCTCAAATGGGGACAATGATGAAATATGCCCATACAGACTTACACAGTGATATCACAGCAGGTCTTGCAGTTGCAGTAAGGCTGTGAAGGGTAAGAAGTCTGAAACCCAAATGTCTGCCATTACAATCTATCCTGTGGTCTCTAGTGATATGCCTGTAGTCTCCAAGACAGACACAATACTACGCTAAATAGAACTAAAATGTAAAGGGAACATCAGCACAGTTCATGCAAATGTGGACAGTTGACAGGTGTGCCCCCCACACACACACACACACACCCTTGTTCCTATAAAAATGCAGTAACAGTAATGTTTTTAGGGTATAAGCAGCAGAACACACATTCCCAGGGCTGTCCTAATTAACTTGATTACTTGTCGCATGTCCACAATATGCAGGACTCAATGAGCTATGTACATGTGTGGTCAATACTGGCAGTATGTCGCCTGCACTTACTCCTGGCTGTTGTCTTACTGACCTAGGTATAGTATTGTGGTTGACAGGGTCTCTGTTCCAAGAACTGCAGTGCCAACTATTCTGCATGTCAAATACAGCTATGGTAGGAGTTGTAAACACTGTCCAGATGTCAATATCTGTTACTGCAGGAAAGCTGGATAGGTCAGGGACAGGGGCCACACATATGGACTGTACACAGCTCAGAGTAACCTACACAGTGCGTAGCATACCCCTCAACTGTCCAGACATTTCACAGACTGTCCAGATGTTTGCATCATATTCATGGTCTCTTTATCCTGAAATCTTGGTTGTCTGGCAAATCACTAGCAAATCACAAAAGACTAAAGTCAGAAAATAACGACAGATTGTAGTTTCAGACTTCATATCCGTTAGGAAAATGCATGCTAATGCAAAACCTGTTATTGTATCACCTTTCGAGGTTTGTAAGGCCAATAGTTAACAATGGTCCCTATATGTAGGCCTTTGTCCCCAAATTACATATGGCTTTGTCCAGAAGTCTGGCTCTAAATAGTCGGGGTTATGGTGCCTAGTAGGACAGCAGGTACCTGAAGGTCAGTGTACTGCCATGTCATAAAAGGCTGACAACTTACTGTGTCAGCACTGACATGTCACTGGCCAACATCCATACTCTTGGAATTACAGTTTGTCACAGAAGGAGCACAAGTATGTCTTGTATATCTGTTCTGCCTGTCCTAACATTGCATTTGCCTGCCAACTATTTGCAAAAAAAGAAAGGTTCTTCTCAAAATATCAATGACAGACAGCAGGGAAGCAGATGTCATACCCATAAGAGAAAGCAAGTGAATACCAAACTGGTCTCCCAACTGTCTATGTGTGGCAGAACAGTATTAACACCCTGTCCCCATGTGTGTGTGCCTTTGTCTGACTGTCATATACGGGCCTGTCCAAATATCAATCTGTGATGGTTTGATAGCTAGGGCAACATATAGCCTCATAATAACATATAGCAACACAAACCATCTGAGAACCACAGCAAATGTAGTGGTTCAATGTTGGACAACCTGCTAAATAGGTAGGCTTAGAGGTGTGAAGTAAACAACCTTATGTGTGATGTTACCACATTTATCCCATTCACATCAGAATTACAAATACATAACAGCAGCCACTGTGGACAAAGCCTGTGACTGGACTACGGAAGGACAAAAAGACAAAAATAAGGGGAAGGGGAACCACTGGCCAGACAAATGGAGAATGTGCACACCAGAACAAATGGTGCAGTAACATAGGTGCCATGCAGTGTATGGAGTCAGTAAACATCACCTGCAAATACACAACACACACCCATGTCAGTGGAGGTCCAGGATAAAACAAAAACCCAAACAAATGACACGTCAGAGGCAAAAATACATGAGAACTCCACAAATTTACACATCACAGACCATGCAGACTCCACCCACCAGGGTCTTGCAAACACTAAGACCTCACCCAAAACCCCAAACACCTGCCCAACACAGATAGGCAAACAGCACTGTCCCTCTACCCAATTCCATACAGACTCTGCTGAGGTGATCCTTGTCTGGCATACAAAGCAATCCAGACCCTGCCTTGATGGGACTGTTGCACATCTGGAAGTCAAAGGCCCACTCAATCAACCCATAGGCAAAGCATCAACCTGGTCTGTGATATCAGTACGGTTTGTTGGTGTGACAGATATGTGTCTCACACACTCCCACATCTGTGGAATACACTCCCTGTCCACATCAAGCCAAGTGTCGCAATACCCCTCGAGATGTGCTCCCTGTATAAGTGCACAGGAAGGCCAAAATACAGTCCTGTGATTTCACTTGTGTCCCTGCTGGACAGGGGCTCTTTGTGCTGACATGTCTTAACATGGGCTACAGTCCCATCTGCATGGGACTTCAGGGCCAATACCCTACTAATGTCATAACAATCTATACAAAACTGCCTGTCAGTGGTTTACCACAGTACTCTGTACTGCTCTGCCACTGACATACCTGGGAGTCACAACGTGCTATGTGGAATATACTATACATATAATGGACATTTCTGCACAATAGAATGTGCTCTGTACCCACACCCATACCTCTCAACCTCTGACAGCAAGACATCTGGACAAGTCATAAATAAAAGTGGGACAAAGGCCCAATGATAGGCACGTGTTGTAAATATTGCTCTTACAAACTGAGAAAGTTGATAGAATAATGGTTTTGCATTAGCAGGAATTGCCTGAAGGTTATGAAGTCTAAAACACTAATGTCTGTCATTTGTTTGTAACATCAGTCTATAATTATTTGCAACTTACTTGTCATAAAAAACACAAGTTTAGATAGACTGGACAAAACTTCTAGACAACCACCTAGACAAAAACTGTACAGTTGAGAGGTATGGACCAGGATATGAATTTTCAGGTAAGAGGAATACTACACAAGCAGGAGATCAACAGCCAGTATATCACCAATTTGCTGAACTGTTTACACAGCTTCATCACTCAACCTGCTATAGCCACACCTCTAAACTGTCCTTTTTGGGCAAGAATGTCTATAGTTGGGCTCATACATCTTGTATTCCTCTGTTAAAGCACTATGATGATCTGAGGATGTCTGTCACTAGGTAATGACACAATACAGTCCAGTGTCAGACTTCAGATATGTCAGAAAATGTCTACTAAAACAAATCCTGTACCTCTAGCAACCTCCTCTTTACTTCTGAGAGGTATGGCTGTAGCACACAAAACTCCAGACGGGAATAAAGCTATCTCTGGAATGGAGTCCCACTCTTACTATAGAAGGTCATACTGGGCATGCTCCTACACTTAGAGAATCACAGCCAATGTCGGAACCCACATGGGAGTATATAACTGTATTGTGCATATACGTCTTTGCATACAGGCAGTTATGTACACCTGAAATGTCTCTAGACACACCCATCAGACATGATTCAGCTAGCTGTTGGTGGTCCATATGTGATATATCTGCATCTGTTGTATGTGATACACAGACATATATATGGGCAACATATAACAATATGTCAAGCATACACACACATAGATGTGAGGAATAGAGAGACAGACAGTGATAGAGAGAAATACACAGAGAGACACACACACACAGAGTGAGTCATACACAGGAATACCCTGAATGCCATAGGGTGTGCCTTGCTGCAGACAGTGGCATACCAGTCATAACCAGTTACACATGCCAGCATGAAGGTAAGCTCCATTGTGTAATAGCACTGAGGTGGGGTTATAATATCACATCATCTACATGTGTGTGTGTGTGTGTGTGTGTGTGTGTGTGTGTGTGTGTGTGTGTGTGTGTGTGTGTGTGTGTGTGTGTGTGTGTGTGTGTGTGTGTGTGTGTGTGTGTGTGTGTGTGTAGGTTAAAGTATTGAGGCTGTTCCCACTCAGTACACTTCCCATTGCCCTACTTCACAACATCTGCTGATGTCATTCCCCTTAGAAGTACCATTGGACTCCTGTCAGCCTTATAACCTCTGTAGCATGTGTGATAACTGTGTAACACTATAGTACAAATAACTAGATAGATAGGGGTTCTAATTTCAGTCCTGGCCAATGTCTGTGTGTGTGTGTTTGTTTGTAGGTGAAACAGTTTTAAGCTATTCCCACCCAGTACACTTCCCAGTGCCCTACTCTAGCAGTCCTGTTGATGTAATTCCCCTTAGAAGTACCTTTGGACAACCCCAGCCCTATAATCTCCATGGCACACAATAGATCTGTAACAGTATAGTATAAATAACTAGAAAAGCAGGGGTTCTATTCTCAGTTACAGCACATGTGTGTGTACAAGTATTTGTAAATGTGTATGTTTGTAGGATGAAGTATTTTGAGGACTTTCCCACCCACAACACTTCCCAGTGCCATGTGTGTGTGTGTGTGTGTGTGTGTGTGTGTGTGTGTGTGTGTGTGTGTGTGTGTGTGCGTGTGTGTGTAAGAATCATATCCTCCCTGTTTTGGGTGGGAATTACATCCTCTGGGGTGTGTGTTATACTATTTTGAGGCATTTACCATCCAGTACACTTCCCATTGTCCTACTTTACAAGGCCTGCTGATGTCATTCACAATAGATGTACCTGTATACATGTGTCAGCCTTCTAAGCTCTGTGAAATGTGCAATAACTGGGTAATACTATAGTACAAATAATTAGATAGATAGGGGTTTTATATCAATACTGACAACTATAGTAGTGTGTGTGAAGCATATCCCCTGTGTCTGCTGTGTGTGCAGATTATACCATTTCAAGGCCTGTTGACCACCTACCCATGACATTACTTTAAAGAGCCTGTTAATGGCATGTGCCTCACATGCACCATATAACACTATATAGCCCATACCTGTTATCTGTACAGATGTACATGGAATATCCACATGTTTGCAACCCATATGTGGTCAGTGTCCCCTAACAATGAGCATTCCTGTGATATCAGTGCCAAATATGTCACAGTTACCATAGTGACATGCATGCCAGCATCAGACATCATACCTGACTGACACATCATGCAGCTACAAAGTCTGTCACTCAATCACTTGTCCAGGATTGTAAGATCAGTACATGAGATCAGTCCATATTTCTGGTGGGTTATCCCACCATCCATGAAGACATTGTTGTAAGAGTTTGTGTGTTATCTTACAGGCATATAATCTATGTGGAGCATGTCATGAGTATGTAGCAGTATAGTACATGCAAGTGGATACATAGGGTTACTAATATGTCTATTGGCAACTGTGTATGTGTTTCTGTATGCAGAGCCCATGTGGCTGTCTTTACTGTGTGTATGTGATGGCTATAACATTTTGTGTGCCTCCTCCACCCTATGAACTCCCCCATTGCCAACCTAGTTTCAGCCCATATAGATGTCATCCACTGTACAAGCATACTTACACACTTTCTAACACCAAGCCACTATGGTGCATACAATGGTCATATCACTGTGTACTGTACATATTAGATGGGCAGGTCATCTACTCTGAGTAGTGTCAACTCCATGTGCATGTGTGATTCAATGCATGTTTCCATGCAGCAGTGTGTGTGTGTGTGTGTGTGTGTGTGTGTGTGTGTGTGTGTGTGTGTGTGTGTGTGTGTGTGTGTGCGTGTGTCAGATGGTTCTACCATCTTAAGGGCCTCTGAACCCAACATTGGTGATCTTAACAGCCCCTGCAATTGTCACCCACTTGTGAAGTAGTGGCAGACACTGCAACATTACATTACCTCTGTGCTATTTGTGTTATATATCTAGCACTATTGTTCATAAGACTGTGCAGGTAGGGGCTATTCTCAGCCCTTTGACAGCTGCCTCATGTACAGGACTATGACTCTGTGTGCACTACCAGCACGAGAGGCCACACATGCATATGAGTTAGCAGACACACATACTGGTGATTGTCAGGTTAGACTAACACAGGCTGACCTGTGTCAGGAATACATACCCCAAACCTGTCATAAACAGTACCAGGTATACCCTCATCAACTGCATGATGGTTGAGTAGATGGGACAGAAATGGCAGAGGCAACAGGTGCTGATAGGTGAATCTGTTGCAGTTAAAGTAATGGCTAAGTTTGTGAAGGACCTAGTGCCAGTACTCAAGTAACCTCCTCTGTATGTGTGAGCATGCAGTCCTACAGAACACCCAGGTGACATGTATGAAAGCTAGTTGCCTGTGTCAAGGGTATGTATGCAAGGTCACACTGTCTGCCACAATTGTCCCTCACACACTGTTGCATGTAAACACACCCGGTAAACATGTATATATACAGTTGTACCCTGGCTATGAAAAGGTCACTGTGTTTCCACTCCATCATATTCATCATTGCTACTGTCAGCAGGCCCACAGCCTACAGACACACAAACACATGGAACACAAACAGAATACAGTACATGATACTACATTCAGTCAGCAGTACTAACAGCAATAATGCATCATGGCTAACAAGGTATATACACATCAATGTGTACCCATAACTATTGCCAGCACACAGCACCTTATACACCATTACATTACTACACTGTACTATATTCATCCCGTGCATCAGACCCATATGAGCATGTCCCTGCATCGATGGTATTGAAAACAGGGTTGTGGCACAAGTATTATCACATGCACAGGGTGTGGTGTAGGATTGCCAGAGACCTAGGCTGGGCCATATGGTTGACATCATATGTGTGTGTTTCTGGAGGGGTGGTGTTCAACTAGGCCATGCAGAGGAGCTATGCGTGTCTGATGGTGACCAGCCTGTGACAGAGATGTGTGAGTGTTTGTCTGCACACAATTAAGCTATGTGGATGCCTGACACAGGGGTATGTTGAACAGCCGTGGATTGTACATGACAGGATGTATGGTTCACCATCTCCCAGCAGGGATGTGGGAATTGGTTCTGCCAGGAGTCTCACTGGCACCACCAGGCCCAAGGACAGATTCAGTAATACTCCATGATGGTGATTGCTGTCTGCTGGATCCACATCCCTGATGGGACTGGCCAGGACCATGTGCCTATGGCCTGCTCCAGTGTGGTGTGGACAGCAGCCTCCCTTTGGTAGTGCTGGTGGTACTGTCACTACAGGACTGTGAATGTGCAAGGCTACGTGGGCTCTCAGCTGAACATGTTGCTGACGTATTCCACGTGGCCGATGCCCTACTCCTACCACATGCTCAAGCACAGACATTGCACAATTGAGCAGTGACAATGTCTCACCCCACCATCTATCCATGACATCGGCAAAATGATGTATGGCATCACAAATGCTATGAGGGTCATCACGCATGGTAGGAAGTACTACATTCATGATCCTGAGCATCTGTCTGGTGTTGCTGTCAGTACACTCCTGTGCCTCCATGATGGACCATAACATGTAAATGGTGACACCTGCTGTGGCACTTGTGACAGGGGCTTGATGGGCAGCAGTCCTCCATCAAACACCCCTGTCCATCTATCTGTGTGTGACCTCACCTTCTGTCTGGCTATAGCTAGTGTCTACATTCACACTTGCCATAGACACCACACTAGCCTGTTCCATGCCACCACCCTCCAACTGTCTATTATCTGTGGCTGCTGGGGACTAGGTATGTGTGGGCATGCTGACTGTGTGTGGGGACATTGTGGGTGAAAGTGGGATACCAACTAATTGCACAGATTCAGGCCCTGACAACTCCACCTTTGCCTCACTATGACTGCCATCATCTTGAGAGTCTGCTAAAACACTGACATCAGGCTGTGAGGGGGAGAGATACCAACCCCTATGTTCAACTGCAAGGGGAAGACAACATATGTAAATTAATACCCTTCAATATTATGTTTGCTGGCACACACACACACACACACACACACACACACACACACACACACACACACACACACACACACACACACACACACACACACACACACACACACAGGTCTATATTAGAGCACCGAACATTCAAAATTTCGAGTGTTCTAATATCAAACCCTATGAATCGAAAATTTAAAACATCGAACATTCAGAACAGCTAATTTTTTCCTACGGAAAAAAATTGCTGTTCCAAAACACATACACACAACACAAGCACACCAAACAAACAGCAATCCACACACATACTCCTAAACTCTTACACCTAACCCTACACTAAAGTATACATGCACCATTAACTATCCACTTACCTTAATCCAAACCCTAACCCTAAAGTCTGTCACTATCGCACAGTCACCTCACCTGCGCCCTAACCCTAACTCACCTACCCCACCCTAACTCTCACGTCCACACAATCGCACACTTACCTGACCCACACCCTAACCCAAACTCACCTAACCCGCCCTAACCCTCACATCCACACAATCACACACTTAACTGAACCTGACCCATAACTTTCTACCACAGCACTGAAAATACCGAAGCAACAGAAACGGACAACTGAATTCTTTCCCCAGGAAAAAATTTGGTTTTCTGTTTCTTCGATATTTTCAGCGTTCGCTGAAAACAGTTCGATATTAGAACACTCAAAATTTTGAATGTTTGGTGTTCTAATATAGACCCCACACACCCACACTCCTGGTAAAGTGTGGCACAGCTTTGCCAACTGTGGGCCCTTCAGACCTGACATTACCATAGTTCTTTTTTTTTTTTTAAAACAGGTTTATTGTTTTTAACATACAAGAGAAATATCATAACAATTTTATACAAGTAATTAAAATAGATATAATTATAACATTCAACAAAATAACCAAAGTATTTACAAAGACATCCACTACAATCAGATCAATTAATTAAACTAAAATACCATGCTATTGAAGTTAAGATTTTTTTAACAAGTTTTGTAAATTATCCCATACAATATAATAAGATGTTTTTCTAGTAGTTCTTGATTTTATTGTCATCAATTCCATATGGCACACTATAGTCATAACATTTTTAAATTCATTGAACGAAGGAGGTGTATCTGAAATCCAATTTCTGGTTATTATTTTTCTAGCCACTGCTAGAATAGACCATAACAAGGGAAGCTTAACCTTTTTAACACTTTGAGGTACAGGTATGTTAAATAATATAAGAGATTTAGAAATAATGAAATTATCTGTAAAAAGAGCCTGCAAAAATTCATTAATTGACTTCCAATATTCTTTCAATTTTATACAGTCATAAAACATATGAGCCCAGTCAGCGTTAATTTCTACATTACATCTTTTACATAGATTATCTTTATTATTTATTTTATTCATCATCAAAGGTGTATAAAAGGATCTATGTAAAAATTTCCATGTAAAAAGTCTCCAGACAATGGAAGACGTAGTTTTATAGGCAGATTCCAATATATATTGTTTATCTTGTTGATTTGGTGGGTCACCATTAATGGAAATGAAGTAATTCCAGTAGGTATCTACACAGTAAAAAGTTTCTTGTCTGATAATTTTATGTATGTATGAAAGCTTACCTTTATCAGAAACTTTATGTTGTGAATTTAATAATAAGTAATCAATCAGTGTTGGGATAGATTCTTTAACTGTTATAGACATTAGATCTATTTTATCAATGAGATGTTGTCTAAAGGTCTGAACTTCTAACCAGCAAGTTTCTCTTAGATCAAATTCTTGTTTTAAGAAATCTAGATTTTTAACTTTATTATCAGATATCAACTGATACCAGTACTTTAGATCATTATCTATAGCTAAATGAGTTCCTTCAGAAGTGGATGACAAAAGCATACCCCGAGTATACATTATAGGGAATATAATAAAATTCCATTCCTTATATTTAGGATGCATGAATATAAAGTTACGATAGCTAATAATAATGTTTAATTGGTAACTAACTATATATTTAGGTGTAATAGGTGAAGTACAAAATTCTTTTAGTAACCATAGCATGGAGTTATTTACAATCATATTTTTACATGTTAAGGAGATTTTCATGAAGTGAATACTAATTAGCTCCCAGTAATCTTTCCATTTTGCAACATATGACTGATCTATTAACAAAGTAATAACTTTTACAATAGAAGAGATAGTATATAAATTAAAGTCTGGAAAAGAAATACCCCCTTGAGACCAGCTATTAGTATGTTTCTTTAATGCAATCCTAGGTCTATTAGGTGCCCATAGGAAATTTAACATTAGTGTATTCAATTTCTTGATAATTATTTTTGTAGGTGGGAGTATTATTGATTGTATTAAGTATAATATCTTGGGGAATATTATCATTTTAATAATTGTAAGTCTCTCTTCCATAGTAAAAAACATATTATTCCAGGTATTGAAAAGATTTTGTATATTAAGAAGACAGGTATTATAATTATTATGTATAATAGATTTAATATCTTTAGTTAATATTATACCTAGATAAGTTATCTGACCTGAATTGGGTACATATATAGTAAAATCATTAATGAGAACATTTTTTCGTGTATATATAGGTAGTATTTTAGTTTTTTCTTCATTGAATATTAAACCAGAAATACTTTTAAAATTCATCATTTTATCAAATAGAGACTGCATAGAAGAATTAGATCCTGCTGATGTAATTAGAACATCATCTGCAAAGAGTTGAATTTTAGATGTTGTATTTTCATCTATTTCAAATCCCTCTATGTCAGTACTGTTTCTGATCAAATTAGCCCAAGGCTCCATTATTAAAGTGAATAATAGTGGAGAGTGGACACCCTTGTTTTGTACCTTTAAAAATGGGTATTTTTTGTGAGACATATGTTCCTATCTTAATATAAGCCAATGCTCCTTTGTATAGATGCTCAATTAGATTTACAAATGCATCTGAGAAGTTTGTGCACTTCAGTAAGGTAAACAAGTAGTCCCAACTTACTGAATCAAATGCTGAACTTATATCAAGACTAATACATGTTAAATCTTTCTTTTTCCTATTTGCAAAATCAATTAAAGTTAGAGTTCTCCTTATATTATCAAATGTATTTCTATTTACAATGAAGCCTGTCTGATCTGTATCTATAATGCCAGGGATGATTGTCTTCAATCTATCAGCAAAAATACTCATAAATATTTTATAATCAACATTAAGTAATGAGATGGGTCGATATGAAGTACATCTAGTTGGGTCTTTATTAGGTTTTAAAATTGGCGAAATAAATGTGTATTGCCAAGATGGGGGGGTTATTAGCTCATTTTGGGCCAAAATAAAAACCTTATGTATCAATGAGTATGTACTTTTAGAAAGGATTTTATACATCTCTGGTATAATACCATCATTACCTGGTGCTTTGTTTGATTTAAACTTGTTTATTTGTGTAACAACCTCTGTATATGAAATACTTTTATCCAATAGTTTAATCTGTTGTTTATTAAGTTTTTTATTCATGTTTGTGGTTATAAATTCCTTTATTTTATCTTTAGGTTCCATGCTAATGTTATTATGATTAATTTTGTGAAAGTGATTTCTAAATTCATCTAGTATTTCTGGTAGACTAGAAACATTCTTCTTTTCCTTAGAGAAAATTTCTTTGATATGATTTTGCTTATTCAACCTTTTTGTTTTATTTTTAAGTCTATGTAAGTATTTGGGGCTTATTGAGTAAGACAAAAACTTGTATTTCTCTAAAGTTATTTTAACTTTATGATTTAAAATTTCTTTGTATTTCTCATTTAGTTTGTTTATTTCTTCAATGACTTTCTTATCCATAATATTTTCTTTATTATTATGTTTATAAGAGTCTAGTTTACTTTGAATATCTAACAATTCCTTATCCCAAGATTTTCTTTTATTATTATACCATCTGATACTTTGTCCATATAGATATGATTTTAAAGCATCCCAAACATAAACAATGGAGACTTCAGGAGTATTATGTATGTCTAGAAAATGTTGTACTTCTGAAAGTATATATTCTTTATAGTCTTTTAGTTGAGTTAAATATGCTGGTATCCTTTTGATCTGAACATTGTGAGTATTTTTTATCATGAACTCAAAAACAATTGAATTATGATCAGATATAGGACATGAAATGATTTTAGAGTTAATTAATTCTGTTACCATCTGGTTAGAAATAAAGACTCTATCTATTTTTGAATAAGTTTTGTATCTGTTAGAAAAAAAGGTGTATGGTAATGATTTTGAGTCTATCTGATTATTAATATCATTTAAATGATTAGAATTAGCAAAATCCTTTAAATGTTTTGCATTAGATGTAATTTTCCTTTTTCCTATAGTGGTAGTATCATTTTCATGTAGTATACAATTAAAGTCACCTGCTAAAATAATATCTCCTATAGAGAATGATATGATCTTATCAAGATGGTATTTCACTGTATTAATACCAATTCCAGGTATCCAATATACATTGATTAATGTATAAGTCTTCCCATTAATTTGTATTGTAACCATACAAAACATTCCTTTATCATCTTGATAAGACTTAATAGTTTTAGGAATGGGCATACTTTTATTCCATAAAATAGCCACTCCTCTTTTTTTCTGAGTGTGCTCTGAACTAACCAATACTGTATATTTGTAGATGGAGATGTGTTTCTTGAAGGAAGACTAAGTTGGCCTTATGTAAATTAATGTATCTTATTAGGCTTGCCCTTTTACATGGATTATTCAGTCCATTAATGTTTAAAGAAATTCCTTTTAGAGAAGTCATTTGGCATTTTTAAAACATAAAAAACTTATGATCAAAATAACAATTAACAAAATAAGTAATGTTATACCTTCTCCTTTAGGTGTACCTTTAGATATAGCTGTATTTATTGAATCTCTTATGGGATTTTGCATAAGATTCAATTTTGTTTGTAGTGACAATGAGCTTACAAAATATATTGTGGATGTCAGAACTATATACATACAACAGTGAACAAGAGAAAATAATGTAAGGATTAAACCTTGCACCCAGCCTGGAGTTAAAAACTCCAACTTAGAGTAGTACATACTACTCAAGTTAACCCCCTTCCCTAAGCAGCAGTACCTCAGCTGCCACCTTATCAATTTAATACATGTTATATTTAACTTAAATTAACAACTTTCAATTAGATTATCTGGTAAGACAAAACTACACATTTGATAAAACAGCATCATATAAACTAAGAGAAACTTTTAAAAACTATTCATACTACTATATACATCTATTTAATATAATACATTTATATTCAAATAGCATTCAAATAAACTTGATATTAGGAACCAAGAAGACAGAGAGAAATAAAAGACGTGAGAGAGGGAGAGAGAGTGAAAGAAAGAGAGAAAAAAAAAAAGGGAGGGCATATCTACATATTAATTTATTCAAAGTTTGTAAAAATAAGTTCTAATATTCATTTAAATCAATAGCTTTGGCTAATATGGTTCAGACATTACATATATTAAGATGTACCTATTTTCTGTCATATAAATACAGTTAACAGCTTCCAAAAGACTTTAAATTACTTGTATCAGAGCTTGTTTCTCATACTTATTATTGCCAGTAAAATAAAATATTATATTTATAGAAATTGTTATAAATCATACTGCATAGCTATGTAAATTCTCAGAAACACTTGCATTATTGTGAAGAAAGCCATCTGTATTTTGTATATCTAAACTGCTGCTTTAAAATATGTCACATGACAACTTCTTCCAGAATAGAGTCATAAAGATATTTATGTTTGTCAGTCAGATAAATCAAATGAATTATAGCAATGTATATGTTTAAATCATAAGTTTTTTACATACATTAATATGCTGCAGTCAAGTAAACTTTCAAAAACACTTGTATAAATGTTTCACTTTCTATGCCTTCTAAAATATCACATTTACTTACTATGAGAAACTGCATCATTTAAAATCATTATAACTTACATATTTTATAAATTATAATATAAATAATTAAGTAATTATATAAAATAACTCACATTTAAATGTTAAAGAGTTCATTTTCCATTGCAGAGTCGCATTTGCAGCAGTTCTACTTCCTGGTAGAGTGTTCTCCTTGAATCTGCGATGTGTCAGTGTGAATTCAGGGGTCAAAGTTCAAATTGACTGCTTTCAGCTTCTCTGCATGAATTCTGAGTGTTGAAGCTTTTAAAACAACCCGAGGACACTGTTCACGAGGTAATCCACATCCCAAATTGTCTCCCTTAACATTCTGGCGGGAATTTTGTCAAAAACAAGTGACTGACATTCATTTAGCAGTATACATGAAGCTAAACATAGCAAAACCTTTGCAAAGTATTTTACAAGTTATTACAGCCTCAATGAAAGTGAAACCAAGCCCACAGTTATTAAAAAGTAATAAAACTAATTATTTATGCCCCTATTCAATTTTTATACAAATCTTATTATTTACTGTACCAGTATAATCAAAAGCATGTCAATATATTAATATTAAAGAGAATAAAGAGAGAGAACAAAGAGAAGAAAAATAAAAGAGTAGAAAATAAAAAGAGAATAAAAGAAAAGATAAAAAAATGTAAAAGGAAGCTATAAAAAATATTTACAGTGGAATATTACTTGCTGTATTATATTACTAAAGATGGACATGAAACATACTATTTACTATTATTTAGTTCTAATTATTATTAATTAAAGCATAACAAATTATTTGTAAACAAGCATAAGCAGTATAATCAAGGAAGTATAATTAGCAATAGCATTTAAACAACATATATACTTTTTTACAAGGAATAAATAAGTTATTATTCCATTTATCATATTTTCATTACACTTCTCTCCCTGCCTTCCCCCACCCCTTACCCGCTGCATAATCTAAATAGAATGTCATTATTTAAAATAAAGGAAAAGAAAAAAAAGAAAGAAAAAAAAAGAAGAAAAAAAAATGTATCAAGTTACTAACCTTAATTCTCTTTGTTAGAAAGAGAAACATATTGAATGATAGCTTGTTATTAGTTCCTCAGATATTTTGACTGATTATGAAACAAAAACATTTCTTTGTACACAGAAAATAACTTTGATTAAATCTTTTTCAGAATATTTGTGGCTTTCTGAAAATGCAGTAACTATATTTATAAAGATTAATAATGAAGAAAAATAAAGAGAAAAAAAACATAGAACAAGTCATTTGTTTTTTAGTCTCTTCTTCTTCTCTGAAGTCTTCCACGAAGTTTCAGTTGCCAACCTCTTTAATGAAGGACTAGCCCATTCCATTTCCTCCATTTTATCCAAAATCTTATTTTTTTTGATAAACAGCAATGCAGAGTCTAAGTCATCAAAAAATTTAGGACCATCAGGAAGGAAGATTTTTAGCTTGGCAGGAAACAGAAGGTAGGTTTTAAACTGTGCTTTCTTAAGCTCCCTTATTAATGGCAGAAAAACTTTTCTTTTAGTTATTACCAAGGAAGAATAATCATTGTCAAAATGCACAGTTGTCTCATTAATTTTAACAGGAGCTTTAGCCCAAGCAGATTTAAGAACCATCTCTTTATCAAAAGATGATAGAAATCTAACTATAACTGATCTAGGATACTTTTTGTTAGAGTTAGTATTAGCTATAGATCTATGGGCTCTTTCGATACCAAAAGAAAATGCTTCTGGTAAGTCTAAAGTTTTAGGGAGCCATGTTGTTAAAAAAGAAGTAATATTGTTACCTTCAATATTTTCTGGCAGTCCAAAAATCCTAATGTTATTGCACCTAGATCTGTTTTCCAGGTCATCAAGCTTTGTTTGTAGATGTGTATTTTGTTTCAGCAAAAACTCAATGTTGGTTTCCTCTTCTTGGATTCTATTTTCCATGTCATTTACAGTCTCTTCTATGCCTGTAATCTGGATCTTCTGTTGCTGCAAGTCTATATGTAACAAGTCTATTTGTTTTGTAGTTTTTTCTATGAAGGTATCAATTTTAGTATCCAGTTTATCCATCTTAGCAGTAAGTTGCTGGATTGTAGATATCAGAGACTGAAGTTCTTTCTTGATGCTGGAATCTTGAGAATTTGTCTTACTGGAACTCATTTCAGACAGAGAAACTGACAAGAAAATTTCCAAGGTGATTTCTGACAGGAATATTATTAAAATGTTCTTTCTTTTTTAGATATACTTCAAGAAATAGATAAAACAAACATATTTAGAAAGAAAATTACTTCACAAATTAATTTTTAAAATAATTATTTCCTGTCAGTGCAGTGAAATTGGTGGAGCTGAAGAGATCTGCTGCTATCCTGTGTTCATCCTTGGCCACGCCCCCCACATTACCATAGTTCTGACTGCCACAATCCATCTCTTTAACAGCTACTGTAAGTCCCTCGACAAAGGGTAACAAATCCTACTGTGTAATGTGCCTATTAGCAGAATGGTAAGTGTGACCAAGACCAAGGGTATTGGAGTGAGCTATACAGTGTGACCAGGTGCATATGAAAGTACTGTAAGAGCTGACTTCCTGCTATACAGACCAGACACGATGACAAGGTTTAATGATATGTGATAATAACTAATGAAGGAACAAGAGAATACTCTATCACTGCAGTACCTACACAGTTCAGACTCACAGGAATTAATTTCAGACAACATTGCAGGACTGTCTGCAATATGTACAGGAAACATGTAAAGTATTAGGTGCATACCTTCATAAGATGATACTATTGGCCTAGATGCCTTCATAAGCCTAGCCCAGACTTTTGCCTATGTCCCTTCAGAGCCAGCACTTGTTTCCCCTGTCCAGCTGGGACACACACAAGACC